>NC_141534.1:13942500-14097500 GCF_021556685.1 Rattus norvegicus | reverse complement strand
CGTATGCATACGCAAACATTTTATAGAACAAAGGGGGGTAAATAAAAACTGACCCCAGTGTGTTTAGCTTCATGTTCACCAGAGACAAGAGAGCTTGTTTCTGCAATTTTTTTCTTTTTCTCTTTCACTTCTTTTTTTTTTTGGAAAAGTAAATATAAGGCAACTGTCCGCCCACACTTTAAAAACTTTATGCCTAGATTAGCAGTGCATTCTTGTAATCCCAGCATTTGGGAAGGAGGAAAAGGAGTTCAAGGCCAGCCTGGGCTATATGAGACCTCTCCCAAAAAAACAAACAAAAAGCCCTTCGAGCCTGTACTTTTAAGTGTCAACTCTGCCATATATTATTTGACCTCACAAGTGTTCAGTTCAGTCTTCTGCTCCATATTTCTTAAATATAAGTTTAATTTGTGTACCTTTAGAGCATTTCGGAAATAAATTTTAAACTGGGAGGTATAGTGCGAGGCTTTATCAGTTGTACTTGGTGACACTGGACAGTCTAGGTAACTTATCCTGGAGATTAAGCCAAGGGCAGACAAGTACTCCACCACTAACTACACCCCAGCCAGCATTTCTTTTTTCTTTTTTTTTCTTCTTCTTCTTCTTTTTCTTTTTTCTTTTTTTCGGAGCTGGGGACCGAACCCAGGGCCTTGCGCTTGCTAAGCAGGCGCTCTACCACTGAGCTAAATCTCCAACCCCCAAAAGCATTTCTTTACTGTATATTTCTCCTTCTAAAATGAAAGGTAGTATGGTCCGAATGTCTGTATCCTTCTAGAATACAGACCTTTCAAGTCCTCACTCTGGAGGTGGTGGCAACAGGAGGAAGGTACTAAGGTCAGGAGTGGGATTAGTGTCCTAGGAAAAGAGGCTGAAAAGAGACACCCCTCTGTTTCCATTCAGTGAGGGCACAGTGCACAGTGCTGTTCTGTGAGCCAGCCAACAGCAGCTCTTTTAGCATCTTTGTCTTGGAAGGCTGGACTCTCGAACTGGGAGACATGAATTCCCTTTTTCTGCAAACCACTAATTTAATGATATTTTGTTATAAGAACCGAAACAAAGGATGAACAATTCTACTTTATAGTGCTAATTGAATGACTGGTGAAGTATTTTTATAAACAAAAATTTTAAAGAGTATGATCATGGAAATGGCGTTTTTGTTAAAAAGCGAAAAACAAAACTGTTCTTTAAAAAAGCAAGGCATAGGTTTAGCAGGATGGCTTAGGAGGTAAAAGTGCTGCAGGGCGAGCCTGGTGATGTTTGGACCTGAATACATTCCTATTGCTCACGTAAGAGCAGAAGGAAACCAACTCCACAAGGTGCTATTCTGTCTCCCACATGTGCCTGCCCTCACACACAGCACACTACACACAATAATGATCAAATGTCTGTTAAAAGAGCACAGTAGTGCTTGTCTGTGACCTAGAATCATGAGTGAGGACTAACCTGGGCTACAGAGAGTTGGGGGCCAGCCTGGGTATCCAGACTCTCTCTCTCAAAGAGAAACAGCACACACACAGTGGAGATCACTGCCATTAGACATGATTCTGAGAATGCTTCTAACGCTCTAGTCCACATCATTTGCTTCTATTCTCTTCCTGGTCAAGCTGCAATGACTTTACAATTATTTTGTAAAAAGGATTTCCTAACCTAGAAAACTTTTTGAGAATGTTTTTCTTTAATAATTTGCTCTTTCAGTTAAAACCTACGTGAAGCTGTTTTAAAACATGGTTTACAATGACCTAGTAATATTTCTCTTGTAAAAATTAATATTCAATTTGTTTCTTTGTGTTGCAGTTAGAAGAATTGAATTCTTCTATGTATCCTTTGCCTACTATCAACAGTGTAAAGTTCAAAATCTATTTTTCTGGGTAAATAATTCCTACCATATCTTACTTTATTCACTAGGGCTACGTTTCTTCCCCTTTAGTTTCCAGATCATTTTGTTTCAAGGTTGCATATGCTGAAACTCCATGTCTGCTTTCTTCTTTGTTTTATATTGTTTCCTTATTTTTCAAAACAAGTTTAATTGTTACTCTTCAAGTCATGAAAATTATGTAGTAGATGACAAGAATTATTTTGACTGCGAGATTCTGAAACAATCTGGGAGAGAACCGAAGATACAGTTACTACTGTTATTTAAGGTACATAAAACTGAAATTCAGGTATCACTAAAACACAACTCTTAAAGGGTCCTTCTACAGCTTGTGAAGTGGCATCTCCAAGCTGACGCTAGCACAGTGTAGACTTAGCCTGAGGGAAAACAACAAGTCACAGGAAGGTGGTTTTGATTTCAGTATTTCAGTCTGAAACAACGATTAGGGAACTTTGCAGACTTTTTTTTTAAACACAACCGCTAATACGTAAGAATCATATGAAATGATCCGACCATCAACATGCTTTCATTTGAGAGGGAAACTCTCCTTGAACACAACAATAGCATGAGATAGGACTTTTGAAATGTGCTTCACACATTAATAATGTGACATTTCACACATTCGTTAACATCTTTAAGGGGCTTCTGTGTAATGGTATGTATGAGGAAATTTCTAAACTATATAGAGTATACAAAAGCTAGAATAGCAACAAGTCAGACTACTGCTGTGATGTTTTATACTGTGACCAATTGCTTAGCCATGCAGTAACTACAGTTAAGTGTGTGCTGCTGCTTTGAGCTTGGGCATGAGTATGAACTCTACGTGCCTATCTTACCATCTACCTACCTACCTGCCTACCTGCCTACCTACCTACCTATCTTCTATCCATCCATCCATCCGTCCATCCGTCCTCCATCCATCTATCCATATCTGTATCTATCTACAATCCAGCCATTGTCCCTTCCTCCTACAGTTCCTCATCCCATTGCTCCTTGCCCCTGCCACCGAGAGGATGCTCCCCCACCACCAGGCCTTCCCCCTCCCTGCAGCCTGAAGTCTCTTGAGGTTTAGGCGCATCTTCTCCCACGGGAGGCAGACCAGGCCGTCCTCTGCTGTGTGTGTGTCGGGGGCCTTGGACCAGCTGGTGCATGCTGCCTGGTTGGTGGTTCAGTGTCCGGGAGCTCCCAAGGGTCCGGGTTAGCGGAGATGCTGGTCTTCCTGTGGGGTCTCCCTCCCCTTCAGCTTCTTCCACCTTACTTTGCTCTTCAGTGATTGTTTTTTTCCATGAGTTAAATCTCAAACCTCCCAAGTAGACAAGAGTACTCCGGTGGCCTGTGCCTCTGTCTGTCTGTCTGTCTGTACTGCCGCCTCACGGTTGTCCTCGATGTATTCAGATCAGTGTGTGATCTGGGCCTTGAAAAGTGGGCAGCAGTGGCTGAACGGTTTAGGAGTAAGAGGAAAAGGAAAGGACAGGGCACATGTAGGGATTCTGTTTTATTCAGTTTTCTTGCGGGATGATCGAGATCACAGATGTAATAATTACTTCATGTCTGGGCTTCATAAGGAAATTGTTTTGCTAAACGTGGCAAAATAGCATCTCTAAGGGGTTGTAATCCGGTTAGTCTTTTCATGTTTTCCTCCGCTGCTTCCTTATCATGGAAATGGTTCTTGCTGTATTTAAAAAAGCCTGGACAGACCTGATGCTACACTCCTATAACCCCAGCACTGGAGGCTGAGGCAGGAGGATTTGGAATTTGAGACTACATAACTCGATCCTAAATTAATGTTTTTAAGCTTCAAATTATACACACAGCATAATTCTCTCCACCGAGCTCCTGTCCAAACACGTTGGTAACACCACAGCTTTCCCCTTTAGCCTGTCCACTCTCCCTCTGTCCTTCCCTCCGTCACTTAGCCCGTTTCTTGTGTTTCCTGGTTACTGAGTGTAAATTCCTGAAGTTTACAGGAAGTCCTTGCTTTAAAACGGAACTCTTCTTAACGGATGAATCCAGACAGAAACTGCATTTGGCCGATGCGCAGGACGTTCCCAGTGCACCCAGCAGCTAATGCGGCCCGCAGCCTGCAGCCTGCTCTGAGACTTGCAGGGAAGCAGCAGTCATTACTTCCAGCCCAGTCCTGTGGCAGAATCATCTCCCGCAACAGACTCTCGAGTCACGAGAATGCAAGTGCAGTGATCATGTCCACACGCCGCTTCCAGTCCATGTGCTCGCTGTACTCCACCGCCGGGGAGGCCGTGGCCCGCCTGTAGGTCTCCTCGGGAAGTGGGACACAGAGTTGTGCTGCTATGCTTTCTTTTGTTGCCTTAAGGGTTATACTTGAAATGCATCGTGCTAAACGTTGTCGGGCTGAAGGATTCGTCCTTGCCATGGCCGCACTGACCCAGTGCCGGTCACACGGTGGTGGTGCACAGGTGTCCTGTAGCGGTCCAGCTTCAGTTTACGTCAGACAATCAGTACACACGCAGGTGTGTTTCCCAATGGCCAGTGACAAATGTTTAATAAGTACTCGTGAGATTTGCTATTTTTAATAAAGCAATTGTTTTAAATGATTGCCTCTGTCGTCTGTTTGGAAGACCTAGAAGTCCTCAATCTGGAAACAAGGGTTCAGCCCTCCAAAGTAAACTGTGTGTAGAAAATAGGATTTTGTGCCATCTCTGAATTCCATGCCTTCTGCACGTTAACTACTGTTTAATGAAAGTCCTTGACTTGGATCCCCATTCTTCCCATTAGCCTCCCACTGTGCATTTTACCTGGGTTGAGTTCAGTCAGTGGAACCTGTGAGGAATTAGCAGCTGGGCGTGGCAGCATAAGGGGTAACAGAAGCGAACAGCATAACAGGAGATGCTTAGCGCGAAGCAGGTTCTAGCAAAGCTCTGCAGATAACTTTCCTCCTTTCTTTCCTTGTTTCAGTGGTGAGGATCACACCAGGACTCAACGAGTGACGATTTTATGTGTACACAGTGTGTCTTGATCACAGTAACCCTCCAGCTCCCTCCTCCCATTCCTCCTGACCTCCGTGCCGCCCCTCCCTCCTTCATGTCCTATTTTATCTTCATAATTCACTAGGTCCACTTAGTGCTGCCTGGCAGGGGAGCTATCCACAGGTAGCCTACAAGTAGTCTCACTCCCGAGGAGGGTGACTCCCACTCCCCCAAGAACCATCAGCTGCGAATAGCCACGGTATGTAGGACTCACTGCTGGGGAAGTCTGTAAGCTTTTCTCCCCCAGTGGACTCTAGCACTGTAAAAACTAGAGGGCAGGAATGGAGTTTCCAGGTCAATTCCAATCTGACTTCTCTGTGTTCATCAGTAGGGTCCTTCCTTTTAGCTATGGTGGACAACTAAAAACAATGAGAATAACCAGTTGTTTGGGGTCCCCCTGGGTCCTTTCTGACCAGTGACTCATAGGGAGGTATCCCATACACGACACTGGGATTTAGCTCAGTGGTAGAGCGCTTGCCTAGCAAGCGCAAGGCCCTGGGTTTGATCCCCAGCTCCGAAAAAACAAAACAAAACAAAAAAAAAACCCCATGTATTCTGGGAGAACATTGTCCGCTCACTAAAGATACGGCTATTCAAACAGCTTTTAAAAGTTTTTAAATAAGCATACAAGCAAAGGCCTTTTCATACATTTTGGGTTTTTTTTTTTTTTTTGACTCCCCTTACACCATAACCCTCATTCTGGCTTAACCACACTCTGACAACGCCCCCATACACACTTCCACATCACGTTTGCTCTGCGTTCAACCCCTTAAGACCTCCTAGCCCCTATATGGCTGTTTCTGGTTTCCTGACCTCATATAAAACACACATCTAGAAGTTTTGAAGCTAGGGTCCACACATGAGAGAGTCGTGCCCGGGGCTTATTGTACTTCAGTTCCATCCATTTGCCAGGAAAATACCAGGATTTCCTTTTCATAACATCTGCACGAACTGCCAGTGTGTGTGTGTGTGTGCTAATTTCACTTCCTAGTTGATGTCAGTAGAGTAGTCCTGTGGTAGTCTATGGAACCCTTTGGGTATATGCCCATGGTGTTTCTTCCCACCCACAGTGGGCAACCATTTCCCGTCCCCCACACGCTCCTCAGTATTGATAGGTCTGGTGACAGCCATTCTGACTGAGGTAAGACAGAATCTCCATTTTAATTTTCCTTGATGCCCCGTGCCACTCTTACAACGTAGATGTTGCAAAATCATTGTATTCTATTGAGTTACAGATCTCCTAAAGCCTACTGTGAGAGCAAACTATTTTAACTCAGTTGTGTTTCCTTTCAGACTTCATCCTTGGATTGTGTTTACCGTACTATTCATGGGATTTTTAACTTTTCCATACTCAACAGATTTGTGAAATCTCTCCACGTTAACTACAAAAGAAGTGGGAGGAGGGGGGCTTCACAAAAAACCTGTTAAGGCATTTTGGCCAAAGCAATTATTCTAACTCCTGTATAACTAATACTGTTTTAAAAAAAAAAAACTTTAAAAATTTCTGAGGATGTGTTAAAGATGAACAGGAGAAAGGGTAAGAAGTGTTACCTTTACCATCTCAAGACTTAAAAATTGCTGGCTTATATAAAGCTAAGCAAAATTTGGCAGACAGTAGCCTTGTGTTTCTCACCTCTTCCCAGAGACTTGCAAGACCCTGGAGATCCAGCAGCCAAAAGCAATCCACGTAGAAAAACCTAGGAAAGGTGACAACGGCTCTAGTTAGCAGCCTCCTGCAGCAAAGACCGAGGTTGGCCACTGGAGCGCAGCACTGAGCCAAGGACACCGGACCTGTGGGGCGTGGTGGCGGATTGTGTTGTCTTCCCTATGGAGATGGGGGCGCCGCTGCCCCACCTACCTCCCCAGGCAGCAAGCCTTCATTCCTGCCCCGTGCAGAGAGGAGACTGCTGCCCGACCACCGACCACCGGTCACCGGCCACCGTGCTCAGACCTTGGCCCCTCCAGGAGGTAAAGCCCTTGCCTTCTTGGAGATGTCTTTTCCTTGGGACTTCTGGAAAAACCTTGAGCCTTGGAGGTCTCCATGGCCTTGGAGACCTCTGTTGGGGTCAGGTTTGAGTTGGGTGGTGGCAACTTCCCTCCTTCGGAGCACTCCAGAATGCTCCAGCACTTTGGAAAACACTAGTATTTCACAGGACCCCAGATTGGCTCACACCAGCTCCACCCCGACCCCTCACCCCCACCCCCTACACTCCCCGGTCTCTTCTCTTCTCACTCGATTTGCTACTTTGGAGTCCAAAGACGTGGGAAGGGGCTGTGTGGCTTAATAAGGAAGAGACTAAGACTCTCCGGTCACTAGTTTGCGGTTCTGAGATTTCATATGCTAGGGTTTCGTGACTAAGGTGACTGATTACGACACATCGCTAAGTGTTTATCTTTTGAGAAGTACTGGCCTTGCGCTTATTAATAAACATTGCTCGAAGTATCAGCAGAGTTTCCTGGCACCGTCTGTATTCGAGTTCACTCAGTTCAGGCAGTGGTGTGTACATGCTCCCGATGTGGGTAAATGGACTTGGTTGGAATTGTGTTTCTTTTCCAATTTTTCACATTTTTGTGTGTTGTGGTTCTTCCCTGTAGCCTGTAGAGAACCTCTTTAGAAGCTGTTTCTGCAGGAATGACATTTCAGACACTATCTGATGCACTTCCCAGTTTGCATGTGTGAGCTGCAAAAGGGCCAAATGCATTCGCCTCTCTACCAACTAATAACACTTCAAAAAATTATTGTGTGGGCCTGGTTGTACTGGCGTACCCCTTTAATCTCAGCACTTGACAATTGAACCAGGCAGATCTCTGTGAGTTTGAGGCCAGCCTGGTCTACATAGTGAATTCCAGGACAGCCAGGGTTATGTAAAGAGAGTCAGACTCAAAACAACGACGAAGTGTGTGTGTGTGTGTGTGTGTGTGTGTGTGTGTGTGTGTGTGTGTGTGTGCGCGCGCGCGCGCGCGTGCGAGTGCACGCACGCGTGCCTGTCTGTCTGTCCGTCTGTCTGTGTGTATGAGTACTGAGATGCTCAGATGCCTAGAAGAGTGTTGGGAGCAAGCGATGCCCTTAAATCACTCCATTATTGATGTTAATATTATAGGAGTTAAGTACGACTGGGTTCATGGAAAATCCCCAGACAGCTACAGAAGGCTAATCTGGTGGTCAGGTTGCCTAATGATATGACAAACTTGTGACCTTTCTGACATTCGGTTGACGTCAGCCGATTGCCTCACCACAGGAGCAGTGTCCTTGGCCGAACCCCCTAAGAGTTGCAAACAGAAAAACTGAGTCATCTCTCTGCCCTCCACAAGCAGGTTTGGTTTATGATATTCTAAATGCACCCTCTGCAGGAGTGAAACGGGACCTTCTGCTCTGCGTGGCTCTACCTACAAAACAAATCACTCCGGGAAACAGTTAACTGATACTTCTGGTTTATTCCAACAGTGAAGCAACTCTCTCCATACTCCATAGACTACCAGCCAGTTCATCTCTTAATCCAGGTATAGTTGTTCAAAAAAAAAAAAAAAAAAAAAAAAAAAAAAAAAAAAAAAGGAAACAAGACAAACACAACAGCGGCTCCCAACAGGGCTCTTACCAATCTGCTCTGCCCTGACACTGTCTGCCTGGAGTTAGTGCGTAGGCTATGCTAACCAGCTTTCTGCCACCATAACACATGTCTGAGATAACATATAAAGAGAAAGATTTATTTGGACCCACAGCTTTGAAGGTTTCAGTCCCTAAAGTTGGCCAGATTAGATTCGGAGTCTCTGACTGAGCATGTGAATTAGGGTCCTATGACCTTCCTTCTCCGTTTTAATTAACTTGCTAGTTTGCCCGACAGGCATCAGACGGGCGGCTCAACAACCACTTGCATGAGCTTGGAAGGGACTCTTTCCTCAGTCCAGCTTTGAATGACTCATTTCCAGCTGACACTTGCCAGGAGAGACCCTGAGCTGGAGGCCTGGTTAAGCTGTACTCTTAATTCCCAGACACTGTGAGATAATCAGTGTTTGTTACAGCAAGCCACTGATTGGGGAACAATTTGCTAGAATTAAGCAAACACTAGGATACTCACATCAGCTAACACGCATGTGCTGCACGAACACTGTCACGGTGGGTAAAGAAAATGTTATCTATTATTTCTTCTAACGGATTCACTGAGAACACCAGCATGACAAAGTTTTCACAGCATTGCATATTGAAAGAAACATTAATTCTGATCAATTTTCCGATTATATTTAATCACAGATTCTGCTTCAGAGGAAGCACCTGCTGATATCTTATAGAACTACTCTTTGGACAGTTACACAATGCTGGAACAAGAAAACATCATTTGGGAGGCAGAAGTAGGAGAACTCTAAGTTCGAGGCTAGCCTGAGTTAGAATGAGGTGCAGTCTCCAAAAAGAAGTGCATTAAAAGAGTAGTGACTACAAATCTATCATCCCTCCTTGGTTGAGAAGCATCTCTTTTAAAAATTTAACTTAATTTAATTTTTTTAAGATCAACATATTATTGACTTATTTATTTATATATCAAATGTTATCCCATTGTTCTGTTTCCTCTTTAGAAACCCAATATCTCCCGCTGCTTCTATGAGGATGCTCCCCTACCCACACACCCCACTCCCTCCCACCACCGTCCTCTGACATTCCCCTACACTGGAGCATTGAGCCTTGACAGGACCAAGGGCCTCTCCTCCCATTGATGCCAGACAAGGCCACACTCTGCTACACATGTAGCTGGAGTCATAGATCCATCCCTGTGTACCCTTGGGATGGTGTTTTAATTCTTTAGGAGCTCTGGGGGGGGGGTCTGGTTGGTTGATATTGTTGTTCTTCTTATGGGGTTGCAAACCCCTTCAGCTCCTTCAGTCCTTTCTCTAATTCCTCAATTGGGAATCCCGTTCTCAGTCCAATGGTTGGCTGCGAGCATCTACCTCTGTATTTGTCAGGGTCTGGCAGAGCCTCCCAGGAGATGGCTATATCAGGCTCTTGTCAGCATGTACTTCTTTACATCCACAGTATTGTCTGGGTTTGGTGGCTGTATGTGGAATGGATCCCCAGGTGGGGCAGTCTCTGAATGGCCTTTCCTTCAGTCTCTGCTCCACATTTTGTCTCCATATGTCCTCCTGTGAGTATTTTTGTTTCCCCTTCTAAGAAGGACTGAAGCATCCACACTTTGGTCTTCCTTCTTCTTGAGCTTCATGTGGTTTGTGGATTGTATATTGGGTAATCTGGCTCTTGGGCTAATATCCACTTTTCAGTGAGTGCATACCATGTGTGTTCTTTTGTGTTTGAGTTACCTCACTCAGGATATTTTCTAGTTCCATCCATTTGCCTAAGAATTTCATGAAGTCATCATTTTTAATAGCTGAGTAGTACTCCATTGTGTAAGAGTACCACATTTTCTGTATCTATTCCTCTGTTGAAGGGCATCTGGGTTCTTTCCAGCTTCTGGCTATTATAAATAAAGCTGCTAAGAACATAGTGGAGCATGTGTCCTTGTTATATGTTGGAGCATCTTTTGGGTATATGCCCAGGAGTGGTACAGCTGGGTCCTCAGGTAGTACTATGCCCAATTTTCTGAGGAACCTCCATACTGATTTCCAGAGTAGTTGTACCACCAACAAGGAAGGAGTGTTCCTCTTTCTCCATATCCTGGCCAGCATCTGCCGTCACCTGAGTTTTTGATCTTAGTTGTCAGACCCTCCTGGGCTCCCTCAGTGTTTGTTCCCTGCTGAGCCTTGCTGATGCATGTGGAAACTTCTGTTTTTAAGAAAAGAACATCTTGGCCTTTGCTGTTTGGCCGATGGGAAGTAACACCATTGAGTCAGTTCCTGTTTTCATCCTGAGAACGTAAACTTGTTTTTCCATTGTGCTTCCAGGGTTTTTTCCGCCCGGTGGACTTGGTGTATCTATACTGTGAACCTCAGTAAAGCTTTGGCATTCTTGTAGAATGACTGACCCAAGTCTGTGTCTTCTGTCAAATCCCCCAGGTCTACATCCAGTTCTCAGTATTATGGCAGCATGGGTGCTGTCACTTAGCTATTCTGACTGGTGTGAGGTGAAATCTCAGGGTTGTTTTGATTCACATTTCTCTGATGATTAAGGATGTAGAACATTTCTTTAGGTGCTTCTCGGCCATTTGATATTCCTCAGTTGACAATTCTTTATTTAGCTCTGTTCCCTAAACAAAGAATTATTTGTTTCTCTGGAGTCTACCTTCTTGAGTTCTTTGTATATATTGGATATTAACCCTCTATCAGTTGTAGGATTGATAAAGATCTTTTCCCAATCTGTTGGTTGCCATTTCGTCTTATTGACAGTGTCCTTTGCCTTACAGAAGCTTTGCAGTTTTATGAGGTCCCATTTGTCCATTCTTGATCTTAGACCATAAGCCATTGGTGTTCTGTTCAGAAAAATTTCCCCTGTACCCATGTGTTCCAGGCTCTTCCCCACTTTCTCTTCTATTAGTTTCAGTGTATTTTATTTTATGTGGAGGTGCTTGAACCACTCGGATGTGAGCTTTGTAGAAAGTGATAAGAATGGAAAGATTTGCATTCTTCTACATGCTGACCTCCAGTTGAACCAGCACCACTTTTTGAAATCCAGTTTTTTTCCACTGGATAGTTTCAGCTCCTTTGTCAAAGATCAAGTGACATTGGGCGTGTGGGTTCATTTCTGGGTCTTCAATTCTATTCCCTTGATCTACCTGTCTGCCTCTGTACCAATACCATACAGTTTTTTTTAAAAAATCACTATTTCTCTGTAATACAGCTGGAGGTGTGGGATGGTGATTCCCCCAGAAGTTCTTTTATTGTTGAGAATAGTTTTTGCTATCCTGATTTTTTTGTTATTCCAAATGCCAATTTCTCTTTCTAACTCTGTGAAGAATTGAGTTCTATGTTGAGTATGAAGTGACTTTCCTTATCTTTTTTGATAAATTTTTGTTTGAAAGTCTATTTTATTCAATATTTGAATGGCTACTCCAGCTTATTTCTTTGTATCATTTGCTTGGAAAACTTTTTCCAGCCTTTTGCACACTAAGGAAGTGTCTGTCTTTGTCACTGAGATGTGTTTCTTGTATGCAGCAAAATGCTAGGTCTTGTTTACATATCCAGTCTGTTAGTCTATGTCTTTTTATTGGGGAATTGAGTCCATTGATGTTGAGAGATATTAGGGACCAATAATTGTTATTTCCTACTATTTTTGTTGTTAGAGGTGGAATCATGTTTGTGTGACTATTTTCTTTTGGGTTAGTTGAAATAAGATTACTTTCTTGCTTTTTCTAGGGCGTAGTTTCCCTCCTTAGGTTGGAGTTTTCCATTTATTATCCTTTGTAGGGCTGGATCTGTGGAAATATATTGTGTAAATTTGTTTTGGTCATGGAATATCTTGGTTTGTCCATCTATGTTAATTGAGAGTTTTGCTGGATACAGTAACCTGGGCTGGCATTTGTGTTCTCTTAGGGTCTGTATGACATCTGTCCAGGATCTTCTGGCTTTCATAGTCTCTGTTGAGAAGTCTGGTGTGATTCTGTTAGGTCTGACTTTTTATGTTACTTGACCTTTGTCCCTTATTGCTTTTAATATTCATTCTTTGTTTCGTGCATTTGGTGTTTTGATCATTATGTGATGGGAGGAATTTCTTTTCTGGTCCAATCTATTTGGAATTCTGTAGGCTTCTTGTATATTTATAAGCATTTCTTCCTTTAGGTTAGGGAAGTTTTCTGCTATAATTTTGTTGAGAATTAAGTTGGGAATCTTCTCTCTCTTCTATACCTATTATCCTTAGGTTTGATCTTCGTATTGTGTCCTGGATTTCCTGGATGTTTTGGGCTAGGAGCTTTTTGCGTTTTACATTATCTTTGACAGTTGTGTCAATGTTTTCTATGGTATCTTCAGCCCCTGAGATTCTTCTATCTCTTGTATTCTGTTGGTGATGCTTACATCTATGACTCCTGATCTCTTTCCTATGTTTTCTATCCCCAGGGTTATCTCCTTTTGTGCTTTCTTTATTGTTTCTATTCCCATTTTTAGATCCTTTATGGTTTTGTTCAATTCCTTCACCTGTTTGGTTGTGTTTTTCTGTAATTCTTTAAGGGATTTTTGTGTTTTCTCTTTAAGAGCGTCTACTTGTTTACCTGTGTTGTCCTGCATTTCTTTAAGGGAATTATTTATGTCCTTCTTAAAGTCCTCTAATATCATCATGAGTTGTGATTTTAAATCAGAATCTTGCTTTTCCAGTGTGTTGGGTATCCAGGACTTGCTGTTGTTGGGGAACTGGGTTCTGATGATGCCAAGTGCCCCTGATTTCTGTTGCTTAACCTCTTGCCCTTGCCTCTTTGCCATCTGGTTGTCTCTGGTGTTAGCTGCTCTTGCTGTCTCTGTCAGTGGCTTGACCCTCCTGTAAGCCTGTGTGTCAGCACTCATGGGAGACCAGCTCTTTCCCGGCAGAATTTGGGTACAGAGTGCTGGGGCACACGGTCAGCTGGGGCGCAGACAGAAACCAGAAGGATACTGCCCAGACTGCTCCTCAGTTTCTGTGTCCTGAGTGCTCCGGGGGTTCCCTCTGAGCCCATGTGTTGGTCTTAGCTGTGCTCTCTGGTGTGCCAGCACTCCTGGAAGACCAGCTTTCTCCCAGTGGGATCTGGGTACCACTGAATAGCTTCTTAGGAAAACTGACATTGTGTTGTACTTTTGAGGCTGAGTCTCTTGTATACCAGGCTGGCTTTGAACTCACTAGGAAGTAGAGAATGACCGAACTTTTCAATATCCTCTTCTACATCCTCAAGTACTGGAATTTCAGGCTTGCAATTACAGGAGTATACAACAGCTCATGATCGTATTGTACTGAGGTACTTCATGCGTATTTTGTGTATAGCGGGCAAGCACTCTTCTGGCTAAGCTAGTTCTTAGCCCCAAACTGACATTTGAGAAAACGAAACCAATTTTGTGTAAACGTGAACAACACACACACACACACACACACACACACACACACACACACAAAGAGAGAGAGAGAGAGAGAGAGAGAGAGAGAGAGAGATCATGTATTTAAGCCCAGCAGCAGATACAGCAACTATTCTGTAATGCTTGACTCATTATGTAACTCAGTAATCCCTCAGCACAGAGGCTAACAACAATTTTGAGAAACTTATTAAGTACAGATCTCTTACGTATCCTCCTGGGATGATTTTACATAACAACAGTCAGATATCTTCTAACACTAGGGCTTTGCTGTGATTTAATGATTCAGAAGGAGATATTTAATTTTCCACCTTGCCATGAGGTTTTTAATCTGAACAACACATTATTAAACTGTTCGTCAAGACACACTACTGCCTTGCGTGGCTTACACGTCTTCAAATGTGGCGTTCACTGTGCCATGCTATCCCCTAACCTTTCCAAAGATTGCTGCTAAGACTGTCCACGTCTTTGAAATACCGTTTTTTAAAATGTGCTGGATAGGAAGGAGGCAGTACATGTGCAAATGCTTGACTTTGGATTCTTCAGAACCCAGGTGTTTCTTCGGCTGCTTGCCCACTTGGAGTTGCTAGCACTCAAGGAGCTGCCAGTCAGCTAGAATATCATGGACATGTGGCGATTTACCTTTTACTTTCTCTGGTAAATGGATTTTTACTTTCTCTGCTGATGTGGTTTTATTTCATTTATTTAGTGTGTGTGTGCGTGTGCGAGAGGGAGAGGGAGGGAGAGGGAGAAGAGAGAGAGAGAGAGAGAGAGAGAGAGAGAGAGAGAGAGAGAGAGAGAGAGAGGTGTGTCCTAGCAATGAGTTCCGGAGACAACACTCAACTTGTTAGGTGTGACTCCAAGCACCTCTCCCGATGAGCCACCTCACAGGTCCGAAATGGCTCTCATCTATGCTGGTGGCTATGGATATGGTTGGCTGTGGTGGATATGATAGCAAGTTAAAAAAAAAAAAAAAACAGCCTGAAAGTGTTGTTGCAAAATTATAAAAAATAAAACAGCCTTTTTACCCACTCTAGGTCCAGCACCGCAGTACCCCAAGATATCTGCTGGATATCTTAATCTCAGTCAGCAAAGCATCTCACCTGCTCTGCTCCATCCCATATCGCACTGCCGAAGGCCTCTCTCTGAGCCTGGCGACAATCTCTCTACCCATCCAGTTCCCAAGGCAGGCTGCCACCAAGGCGGAAATATACATCCTAATTCTGTGGCATCCCACACACTCTCTCAAATTCAGTTCTCCACAAGAAAGAACACAGAACACAATAACCTCTGGTCCAATTGGTAGGATATAATCGCCCGCCTAAACAGACAAAGTCCCATACACATCCATCCCTTAAGAACATTCATAACAACCTGTAAAGGCACAGTGTGGAATCTTAACGCCAGCTTCCATGTTCTCTCTCCACAGCAGCTTCTCTGCCTTCTTCCCCTCTTCCTTTCCGTTTCTGTCTTTTAGTACAGACACTTTAACAAGGTGCAATTTTGAAGGTGTTTTCTTGTAAGCTAACAAGTGAAGATCCTTGTTAATCCATACTCTTGTATGGATTTTGCTAAAGTTAACTGGAAAGAAACACCTACAGCCTTGCAGCTTAAGGGGAATCTATTTCCCTATATCCAAAACCATGGTGAATGGCTACTGAGGATAGATATTTAGATGTTTGCAATGTGTGTTTTATGTCATTAGGATTGGGTAATAAAAATAGCATATTTGTGCATTTAATAGCAGTAAGATTGGCTTCAAATGAAAAAAGATCTCAAAAGACAGGGTCTTGTTGTGTAACTAGTTTGGCTGGCTTTCAGAGATCCTCCTGCCTCAGCTTCCTGAGTGCTGGTATTGTGGGGTATTCAGTGGAGTAGACTGCTTGGATCTAGGTTTAAACCAATTAAAAGTCTTAGCCAGCCAGCAACTACACTGGACGTTTGTGATCACTGCATGTGGCTTTCAAGCACACACACACACACACACACACACACACACACACACACACACACACACAAATCATGTCCTGGATTGACATACTTCAGTCAGTTAATAAGAATGGGTAACCACTGGTTGGCAGTGGTGCCGTATGTCTTTAATCCCAGTGCTGGGGAGGCAGAGTCAAGTGGATCTCCGTGAGTTTGAGGCCAGCCTGGTCTAAAGTATAAGTTCCTGGGATATACATGGAAACCCCGCCTCAAAAAACAAACAAACAAACAAACAAACAAACCAACAAACCAAAAAATGCTAGCTCCTCCCCAAAATAAAAAACAGAAAGGAAACCAGTAGCCAGAAGCAGAACTACAGAAGCCAGAAGGCAAGGTTAGTACATTGAGGGACGTTCCCATAACTATGGGGCTTGACGGAGTAGGTCTTTGTCTTCATTTTTGGCAGGTGGCCTGTCTGCACGTTGAGTTTTACAGACTGAATGGGTGTTCCGTCATGGAGTCACTTGTGCTAAGACCTGGGGCCTGTTATGCTGGGAAGGAGGGAAAAGGATGGGCCACCACTTCTGGATTCATGTTGTCCTTAATGTTTTTCTGAGAGTGTATTGAGGTTATAGGTCAGTTTGAAAGAATCAATTGCTTCAGTCTGCTCAGCCCCATCATTGCAAAGGAGGCACACCTCTTCGTTTACTTAGGATTTCAGATTACTTAGGACTTTAGAATATTCTCCAATAACGTGCTATAGTCTTTTTCGTGACATCTGTGCTCATATTTTTTTCATAGTACTTAATGGTTTTCGATATCATTCTAACTGTATCACTTTACAAACTTCTCATTGAAAATGGAGAATTAAAAAAACAAACAAACTACAGCCGCAGGGCTCAGTGTATTATAAAGTGAGCTCGCCTGGATTCCTGTTTCTAGATCAAGCTCAGAATCACCTGCAATGCCCTCTCCCAAATATTACTCTCTCCTTCCTTCTCCAGAGGAAACTGTCTTGATTCTTATCACCATTATGGCCAAACTGTATTATTCTGTTCCTAGCTTCTTCTGTCACTAGGGTATGTGTGTGATCCATCCACGATTGTGTGTGTCCGTCATCCCATAATATACAGTATTCTGTTACATGGATATTATTGGCTCAGATGGAGAATATCAGGGAGGGTAGAGGGGCCTTCTGTGGGAGACTTAGGCTCTGTAGACAGAGGAGTCCTCCATGCTCCTCACAGCTGTTCCTGATGAGAGACAGTCCTGGCTTGTTCATACTGTTTATTCACTGTGCGTTGTAGAAAATGGGTGCATACAACTTCCTCAGGGTGGACCAGAGATTAAACACCTTGTGCGGGAAGAATGTCTGGGAAGGGATTTGGCTAAACTCCCAGGGGCCATCTAGATACCTCATTAGCACAGAGAACTTTGTTCTTTGTTCTGGTCATGGGGAGTTGTGATAACCTGTCCCAGGCCAGGAGTCCAGTTGGGAGTAGGGAAAACTCATATGGTCCTCAGGTGAGTGCGGGATTTCCGAACCCTCTCAGCCTTACCAAGTTTCGTGGCACGGGCCACTTCCCCACATTTGTATGCTTATACACACCCCGAACTGTAACTCTGTGTCTGCTTTACCTATATATTAGTGGATATGGTAATTTTATAATTCACGTGCAGAAAATAATTAATATTGTGGTTATTTCTAAGTCTTCTTAGCCACACATCTGTTAAATTGAACCAATAACTCCTAGAAATAGAAGAAAGTCATTTGCCGAGATGTCACTTGGAAACCTTTCCCTGAAAAGTTTGGAAGTGGAGAGTTTCCACACACGGTTCAGTGCCTGGACACCTTTTAAGAACCAGTCCTTAAATAGACAGGTGAGTAACATACGCTATAGTAGACATGAGTTCAGTTGAGTAAAGTTGTTTTTACTGGGATATGTTGAGTCTTATGTTGTCATAATTTTAACAAAAAATAGTTTAGTTATCGAGTTTTGTTTTTTTTTTTTTGATGAACCCGTCTATGTTGTGAAGAGAGTGTTTCTCACCCAAGACTTCATCTGTTACGTAGGAGAGGCACCACCTGTGCCTCCTGCTTTCACCTCTAGGATATCACGAGCTTCTGTGGTGGAGGCAGGGTGTAGGGAAAGGTTCGGAGAGGAGGCAGGGGCACGTCATGTACAGCCGTGCTTTGTTAATCCACTCCTCCATTGTGTGTCCACTGTGTGATTTCATGGGGTGCCTGCTCTTTGGCAAAATGATTCAGGAAGAATTCCTTCAACAGTAGAGCAATCTCGCCAGCTTTTAATGGAAACAGGGCTCAAATGGGTTCAGCCGTTTCCATAATGGGAGGAGGGTGGATGCAGCTGGGGGTTTGGGGAGAAAGACTGATCTACAATAAAGACAATGAATTTGTGTCTTTGCAGAAGCAAAGACGAGCTGCAATCCAGCTCCCAGGGATGTTGGTTCATGGTGTATGTCCTCCCTGGAGACAAGGCGAACAACGGCAGGGTGCAATAGTGACTGATCTTTAGTCCTGTGGGTATTATGAAGCTCCATAGCTAGGAGTAAAGGAAACCAAATCTATACTAAATGGTCCTACTTCCAAGAGACAGGAGCAGGGCCTGAAGACTGGATGAACTCTTAGAACTCTTGCTCTAGGCCACACTAATGTGGGTGAGAACAGGAGACATGGATCCCATTACCGCCCTTTGTTTTCCGGAGGCTCCCCTGAGCTCCCCTGTAATTACACAGCCCCTGGGTTTTCCCACTGGCCCACCCAACAAGTCCTGGCTTGCCTGTATTGCTAGATAAAAGCGCTTTAAACTGTAAGGAAAAACCCTACAGCCTCCGTGAAAGTACGCGTAAGCCACCATGAATAATGTAAATATTAGCTCTGAGATTGTTCTTTAACCTGTTGCTTAGCAACTGAGAACATAGTGGACAGGGAAAATCTCATTTTCCTCTCTTCCAGCTCTTTCAAGAAAGAGTTACTCTCATAAGTCACTGGTTTGACCTCTGGACCAACAAGCAACGGCAGGAATTCTTATTCATGATCCTTTCACGAAGCTCGAAGTCACAATTAAGGTAAAAATAGCATAATGGTGTAATTATTGATTCCCAATGACACCAAACTATGGTAACCTGTTATATAACCCTTAAGGAGTTTTCTCTTTTCCCTGAGAAAATGGAGGCGATTGTTATTTTAAGGCTTATGAATAGATTCTCCTGGTGCCTGCTTCCTCATCCAGGCTGAAACAGAGCTTTGGAGGCTCAACAACTTCCTACCACGGGGAGGCTGTTTCATTTCTGCAAACACTTGTCAGCGGCTTGGTCTATTCTCTTGCTCTGCTAGGTTCTCTTTGGAGCCATCAGGTGGACAATCTATGCCAGATGAATGTCTGGTACATAGGTAGACATTTTATAAATGATTACTAAGTACTGGATGGAACCGAAAAAGACATAAGAAAGGACAATGCTAGTGGCCTTTAGGGTTATGACAAGACACATAGCGTCCCACAGGTTTTGACCTTCTCCTATTCTTCCATTGCCCTTTGGCGTAGACAGTGTGACATTTGTTAGTTGAAATCACAGCCAGGGCAGCTAATGTTCTGATCAGGAATTACTACTCTAGAGATGATTAGTTTTCTCTGATTGGCAAGTCGCAATACTTCAGCTGCTCCCAGATACTTTCCAGTGAGCAGAGCAAACGTCAGACTCAGGAGACAATCAGAGCAGCCGGTAGCTTATCAAACAGCCAGCTAAGTGCTATCAGTGGACTCTCGTGAGTGAAACTGGAGCTATTCAAGATGTGTGTGCAACCAGAATATTCTAGAAAGCCCCTCGGTGTGCCTGAACCTGACTGAAGAACCTGGGTGGGCAGTAGCAGCTTCTATAAGAATGGTTTTGCCAGATTCATCTCCAGAAACGTTACCTTGAGTCCATCTGGGACAATCACTGTGTCTTCAGCCAACAATCATAACGGAGCGGCATATTTCCTTTGTACATAGTCTGACGTTCTTTATCCAGTAGACAGAGAACTGGAACTCTGTCGCACCGGCAGAGGGGACTCTAGGAAGCGGCTTATTTCCTCTTGTTTGTTTAGTGAAACTCTGGGTATGTCCCACAGCCAACTGGGGATAGTTGCTTTCACTGTGAGCTCAAGGAGAGGCTGACCTTCAATTTCTTATACAAGGTTCATAAACCATCAAGAGTGGCTCTTACTTCAAAAATTGCCTTCTACTGTTCCTCCCACCTACTCCTGCCCGCCATGGCAAGATGAGTTTTGTTCTGTTTTGTTTCTCTTCTATACTGGCCTCTCACTCCCACCTCTGTGGGTTCGCAGTAGATTGTCCACTGAGGCTTCCTGGTGGGGTACCCTGGAAAAGAAAACATCTCTCTGACTGGGTTGAATGAATTGTGAAGATACTTTTTAATTTAATTTATTTTTTCCTTATTCACTTTACATCCTGCTCATTGTCCTCTTCCTGGTCACCCCCTCCTACAATCCTACCCCCACACCCCTTCCCCTTCTCCTCTGAGCGGATGCTCCCCCTGCCCCCCGACACACACTTCAAGTCTCTGTGAGGCTAGGTGCTTCCTCTCCCACTGAGGCCAGACAAGGCAGCCCAGCTAGAAGAACACATCCCACATACAGGTAACAGCTTTTGGGATAGCCTCCCTACCCTCCATTTATTCAGGACCTACATGAAGACCAAGCTGCACATCTGCTACATATGTGTGGGGTGGCCTAGGTTCCGCCCATGAATGTTCTTTGGTTGGTGGTTCAGACTCTAAGAGCCCCAAGGGTCCAGGTTAGTTGACTCTGTTCATATTCCTGTGGAGTTCCTATCCCCTTTGGGGCCTGACATTGTGAAGATTCTTTTTTTTAAAAAGAATATTTATTTTCTTATTCTTACATGTGTGTGTCTGTGGAGGGGGTGTCTGTGGAGGCCTGAAGAGGATGTCTGATCCCGGGAGATGAAGCTTTAGGTGTTGGTAAACTGCTGTGCAGTGCAGGTGCTGGGAACTGAACTCAGAGCTTCTGGAAGAGCTGTATGTGCTCTAAACATCAAACATCTCCACAGCCCAGCAGAGACTGTTTAGTGAGTGTCTGAAGAGCAAGAGGAGGCACATTTCACCGTAGTCACTTCCTAGGATTCCTTTCCAGCTTTCTAGAAAAATTAATAAATAGCAGACCAAACCTCATATCCATGATCACATTGTGGAGTGCATTCTAGTCTCGGGCTCCATAAACCAAGCAGTTTCAGTTGTTACCACTGGAGGTCATTAGAGATCTTGTGGTACGTTTGAGGCGGCTTAAGGTAGACCTGGTTTTGTCACTAGAAATTGTACCCTTTGGCACCCGAATTCTTCTTTCTGTGAAATGAGAATGTGGAACCAACCTGTTGTGTAGCTTTTCCTCGCTCCCTTTGACAGCAGCTGCGCTCTCACAGGGAGATCAGTGAGGGAGTGAGTCACAGTTCGCGCAGCTGTTAACGTGCTCTGGGCTGCTGACTTCACAGGAAGCTAGCTGTGTGCGAGCTCCTGGTTTCCAGATTTGACCTTCTGAGGTCATCTTTAATTTGTAGAGATTGTCATCGAACACAATCTGCCCACTCCCGCTCTTCCCCATCTCAGGCTTGCAGACATGGGTGACTTTTACCTGGCCCTCAACTGTTTCCAGAGGTTCGCTCTGGGCTAGTAGTCTTGATTCAATTCGAGCTGTGTTCAATTTTAGTTAGATGTAGAAGCTCGACTAGGTTTTTTTTTTTTTTTTTTTTTTGAACAGCTAATACAATTAGTCAGCTTCCCTTAAAATATCCTTGTCGAGATATAATTCGTGTACAATGACAGTAGCTGAGGGACTCAAGTGAACGGTTTTAGAGTATTCGCAGAATTTTGCGGTCATCACATAGGCTAACACATTCCACCATTCCCAGAGTGCCCTCCTAGTCGATGAGAGCCACGCCCTTACCGCCTGTCCTTCCAGATGTGTCCAAACACAAGTCTACTTCCTGTCTCTCTAAATTTACCCTCCTCTGGACTCCATATATAATAGAGCCAAGTAACAGCTGGTTTTTTTTATAACTTTTTTCATGTATTAACTTGTCAAGGTTTATCCATTTTATAGCACGCTTTAACACTTCTTGTTAAAAAGTATTCCATTGTGTGGACTTGTAATATTTCAAACCGTCACCCGTAAACATTTGATTTGTTTCCTCCCTGGGCTGTTGCATATCATGCTGCTCTGAACATCTGTATCCAAATGTCTCTAAAGGGGAACTTTTATTTCCCTAATTTTGTCTTTCTTTAATTTTCCGTTTTAGACCAGTTTCTAGGGTTCATGTGTTCATCAAAGTTATTTATTTAGTGTATGTGGTGGATGGCGGTTAGGAACACGCTAAGTGTGGAAGTTGGACAATAACTTGTGGGAATTGGGGTCTTACCGCATCGAGTGGGTCCGAGCGACTGAGGTCAGCAAATGCCTGTACCTGTGGCCATTGCTCTGGCCTTTTATTCTTCTTAGGAACTCATAGCAGAGAGCTTCGTAGTAGAATACTGGCCTCAAACGTCAAGGGCGTGACTCAATCCTCACTATGGGAGGAATGAAAGCCACGGAGTGTATATAGTTAGGAGTGGAGTGAATGACTGTAACAGAACAGAACCACCAAACCTTAGTTATTTATTCAGTGTTTCTTTTGAATCTTCTTACATCATAATCTCCCCCCCAAATGTAAACATAATAAATAAGAAAAATAGACATCACGTAGCTGCTCGAACTCTTGGGTGAACTCTACTGTATGGGGACTTTTTCTCATGGCAGAGGCTATTGGTTTTGTTTGTTTGTTTTCCAATCTATTTCTTTTGTTGAGAAAAATCTTTTTCATATGATATATTCTGGTCACAATTTTCCCCAGCAAGTTCCCTTGTCCTCCCACCCCCCAACTGCACTCCCATTCTTTCTCTTATTCTAATGACTTGTTTTGGTCCCCCCCCCCCCCCCCCCCCCAGAGCTGGGGACCGAACCCAGGGCCTTGCGCTTCCTAGGTAAGCGCTCTACCACTGAGCTAAATCCCCAGCCCCTCTAATGACTTGTTTTATAATTTCCGGATAACTTTGTTTTAATTCACATAGCCCCTAATACTCCACGCTGTTAATTTTTAGAATGATTTTAAGTGGAACTTTATAACAACTAAGATTATTGATTGACTGACTGATCGATTGATTGATTTATTTTACTGATTTAGCTTCTCCAACCATCCCTCTGGCCAGTGTTTTTTACCAGGAAGTGTTTTTACCCCTCCATTATGCAGTTTCTCCAGGACTCATGTGTTAGCAGGTCACATGGTTCCTGCTGGTGTCTGTCTCCCCCCAACCCCCAACCCCACCCGGCCTTGACTACATTGACCTTTGAAGGCCACTGGGCTGTTTGTATCTGTCACACTTGGAGCCGCCTCTGAGGGCTGTGAGTTGCTCTCCTTGCTGCACTGGTGGGACCGGTTTTAAGTTGCCTCTGCACAGCTGCACCGCCTTCCTACAAAGGCCTTTCCTGCCAGAACTGGAGAAGTTTAAACTTGTAGCCTTCTTGGGTGGGTGTGGCGACATTCATGCAACTGCGGTTTCAAGAGGTGGGGGAGGGGAGGGACTGACGAAAGAAGGAAGGTCATGGGAGTCTTGTCATTTGTCTCTTCCAGAGCAGAATGGACTTAGGAGTGGGCAGGAAAACGTGTGCATCCCTGTATACTTAAGAGTAAAGACCCATCCCCACTCTAAGACTCTCCTTTGAGTAAATGCGGCAGAGGGCTCGAGGGATCAGGGGAGGAAATCTCACTTGGTGTAGTCTGTTGAGAAATTGTGTATGAAGTTTTTCAGAGACAACGTTAACTTCCAGCTTAAGTTAGCGCCCAGCGCAGCCGCATAACCTTGAGTTCGGGAGACTCATTCTAAAGGAGAGCGTTTGCACTTGGCAATGGGAAGTTGTTTTAAGGAGAAAGCATCAGCCAGTGATAGTGTTACACCAAAGCAGGATGAGACAGACTCTTTAGGACCTTGGCGGCGCCATCACTGCTGTGGGCTTTGCTGCCAGGGAAGGATGAGACTTGAACTGAAGACAACACAGGCAAGGTAAAAATTCTAGCCAAGGTGCAGAGCAGAGTGGATGGAAAATCACCCCGAGGAAACTCAGGGGCGAGGGGATTCTGTCTAAACCAAGCTAGCAGGCTCCTGCTGGACTCAGGCCAGGGGATCAGACGTCCTCTGAGGCACTGAAGGATCAGGAAGCCGATCGGATTTCCAGGGTGATCAGGTATCAAGGGTTGGGGTTTGTTCTGAAATGACTTAGCAATGTTCTTTGCTAAGACTAGATTTTTACAAAGGAGTTCAGATGGACGAAGGAGAAGTCTTTGGAGCCTGAGAAGGCAGAACTTTCTCAGAAAGGAGCGGGAAATACTCAGAGACAAGCTGTACCTCTGTACTTCAAACTACCATATATGGACAGACAGAGAGTCTGGAAGTTTGGGTCATTTTGTCTCTTCTATCTCCAAAACCCATATTCTGAGCATTCTCCAACCTTCTACACAGTTAGAGCAATCATATAAAATATTGTCATTCATTGCCGAGATGTTTTGTAGGGATTGATGAAGCTAATAAAGAAAACACAAGTTTATTTATTTATATTTTATTTTATGTGTATGACTATGTCTGCCTGCATATATGTTTGTGTACTACGAGTGTGTGGTACCTTCAGAGGTCCAAAGAGGGTATTGAATCTTCCGGGACTGGAGTTACAGACAGTTGTGAGTCACCATGGAGGTGCCGGGAATGGAACCTGGCCCTTTGCAAAAGCACCCAGAGCTCTCACTGAGCCATCTCTCCAGTCCCCTCCCCACCAAAAATGCTCAAGTTTAAAAGCAAAGGAGAAACCGAAACTCTGGAAGCTGACACGTTGCGGGGAGGAGTGGACTTGTTAAACAAGTCTTGCACATAAGTTCTTAGTTCCTATGTTCTGTGGTGCGAGTCTGTTGTGTTTAACGTCTCCCTGTATCACATAGAGCCACCCATATGGTACTTTGTCTAAACTGTTTTGATGGCGAGAGCTAGCCTCGTGCACACAGTACATGTCCAGAGAGTGGGTTGATGTGGAAGTCAGGAAGCGTCTTTTGTCTCTTCTCCATTCCCACCTAGGGTTTACATACGTCCCACCCATTCCATGTTTCTCCTTTCTCTGCCTGCAATCCCACTCAGGTATTAGGTGCCTGAGTATTGCTAATTACCACACACCCAGGGACCTGAAGGTTGAGGGCACCTCAGGATTGGACTGAATTCATCATGGGATTCACATCCCTGAGAGTGTTTGGTGGAAGAGAGACCCTGTAGACAGTGATTCCGCCCCAGAGATGGTAGCGATGTCTGCAGAGAGTTTCTCCGGGTGGTTTTTTCCAACCTTACACTTTAGCAGGGACTTAAGGGTGGGCGTGTGCCTTCTCCCACCCTGGTAGCCTGTAGTCTCTGCTGTGTGAAGATTATTGCTCAAATTAGTCAGTCCTTGGAGAAAACACTTCAGGGGACAAGACAGAGGACTACAGGCCGAGGATTGCAAAATCGAAATGTAGAAATCTTGACCCTGTGATGGCCTCATCGAGTTCTCAGCTTTGAAGCTGCCCTGATTAGGGAGCCTAAGTTGTCTTTCTATTTAGCGGTCACTTCTCTGGTCATCCCAGCTCCCCAGAATGAGGCAAAAAGCATTTAGCAGTCACACGGACCGTGAGAGAGCCCATCATCAGACCCACACACGTAGTCCAAGGAGTTAATCAGAGCTGAGAGCTTTCCTAAAACTGCCGAGTTTCAATTCAATGCCTCGTACTTGACGGCAGAATCTGCTGCTGCTGCTGCTGCTGCTGCTGCTGCATCCGCCGGAAGTCGAGCCCACAAATACTGAACAAGCGCGTCCCACCAGACTGGCCTGGAGTTTGTAAACACAGATCGTGAGCCTTGATAGACACTTTGGCTCATGTAGCCTGGAATAGGGTTGAGGAAACGGTTGTCACCAAGTTCCCCAGGTGATCTGGTGCACAGCCAAGGACAATACACAGGAGAAGGCTCTGCACGCCCCCAAGCCTCCTTCTGCCCATTGATCCCCTTCCTCACCCCTGCCTGCTTCAGCCTCTCAGCACATCTGTGCAGTCAGTCATTTCTCCAATGGTGACACTATTCATAAAGACTCGCCGGACGATTCGTCAATAGAATAGATCTCTTTATTATGTCTGTTTGTTTGCTACAGTGCCTGGGCAGACATTTTCTCTTTTCTTTTCTTTTTTTGATGTTTTCTTTAACTAGAGGGATTTATAAGCTTTATCAAGAATATACAAACAACGTAATGAACCCCCATAGGATGAACACACCTTTATGACAATGCTAAACTCTAGGTCCATATTATTTCATCAACTTCTTCAACGTTCATACCACAGATTATTTGAAATAAGACTCTGGACACATCGCTTCACGTATTAATATCCCGATATGTAACTCTTAAAAAGAACAGACCTTAAAATTTTGATTACAAATCCACTATTCACCTAATAATTCACGAGCCACTGCCTGTGTGGTCGTAGTTTGGGTTTCCTTAGTATTTCTCACTTCAGAAATGATTCGTTCAGGTGGACAAAATACCTCAGTGGGGAGAGACGTTTGCCGGCAAGCATAATCTGAGTTCGACCCACAGAACCCACATGACGGGATGACAGAGATGACTCCTGCAGGTTGTCTCCTGACCTCCACGTACAACTCACAGGACACATGCAACCCAGGCCCCCTCCCCCACATTGGTGATGCACACCCAGACCCCAACACACGCACCCGAAATGGTGATACACATGTACACACACAGCACTCAGGAAGTTGAGGCAGCGGGATGGCCACGTGTTGAAGGGCAGCATAGCAAACACCAGGCTACAGAGTGGGCCACTGTCTAAAATATTTTTTTTTAATCAATAATTCTTTTTTGAAAAAAGGTTGTTAATTTTGGTTTGGTTTGGGATTTTTACACCAATATCTCACTATCTGTTCTAATGTGGACTACAATAAACCTAATCCTTTGTAGCGGATTTAAATAAGCCTCTTGGGATCGGAGAAGTGGCCCAGGGGGTAAGAATACCAGCCGCTTTTCCAGATGACCCAAGCTTAATGTCAGCATCCGCGCAGTAGCTCATAACTGTAACTCGAGTCTCGGGGTTTCATAGCTTCTTCTGGCTTCTGCCAACACTGAAGGTTCATGGAGAACCACAAACCTGCAGGCGACATACTTATTCACATCAGAATACAGGAAATAAAGAATAAATCTTGTAGGACTCCTCGGTTCCTCTAAATTTCCCTCGATGTTCCCTTTTGACTTGCAGAGTTTCCCACAATTTGCCTCTTACTGATTGTATCCTTCTGTCTCCTGCAGTTTCTGAAAATTAGTAGTTTGGGCCTACCTAATTGGATTGAGGTCTGATTGGTTTTTTGATAAGAACATCTGATGTGTGTTCTCAGGGTTCCCCTTCATAGGGATGGTGCTCAGACCCCTGCTATCTACTTTCTTCCCTTAGGTTCCTTGCACCATTAAGAGTTGCAGAATGTTGGCTTGTCAAAAGTTCAGTCCTTTCTGCTTACTTACTGAAATTCCTTTTTTAAAAAAAAGATTTTATTTTTTACTTATTTCATGCATGAACGTACTGTAGCTGTCTTCAGACACACCAAAGGAGGGCATCAGATCACATCACAGATGGTTGTGAGCCACCATGTGGTTGCTGGGATTGAACTCAGGACCTCAGGAAGAGCAGTCAGTGCTCTTAACCGCTGAGCCATCTCTCCAGCCCACTAATTGAAATTCCTTAAAAGAAACCCTTCTTGTCTTTGCCCAGTCCCTCTCTCTTAAAGGGCTGTTTGTACTGGAAAAGCAAACAATAATAATCTGATTTTCTCACTTCCTCCGTACCCAAGAGTCTAGTGCTTTGTAGCATTAAGATCTCACGTATTTTTATTTTGAATTTAAGTATTGTGATATGATACAATATCAGGTTGCTTCGTTCAGTTGTCTTGTTTGAGGCAAGGTCTCAGTGTGTAGCCCTGGCTGGCCTAGAACACACTATGCAGATGGAGCTAGCCTGGACCTCATGGGCGAGCTTCCTTCTTCTGCCTCCTGGGATTACAGGTGTGCACCACCACACCTGGGAATTTCCATAAGAAAATTGTTCTGTTCTTGGGCCATAGAGTCTCTTCAAGGTAATTCTTTGGTCCCTTTGATGTTGGTTAGCAACTAATCTATAGTGGTCTTTTATCTGTGTTGCCTTGGGTTCTTTTATACCTCAGGTTTGGAATCTGCAGCTCTCTTGAGGACTCTGGCTGCTCTTGGTGGCAGGTGATATTTGGGGTTAAGTGCTACAGCTTCTGAATACACATAGCTGTCCAGGGAAACAAGAAAATAGCTTAACCAGATCGTAGCCCATGAGGAGCTCAGATCTACACTCGCGGATCAACTTCAAGTCCACAAAACTCTTAACCCTTTTATATTGCATCTGTTGCCCCTTCTTTCCCTCCCTCCCTCCCTCTCTCTGTCCCTCCCTCCTTCCTTCCCACCCTCTTTCTCTCTCTTTGAGTTTCCCTGGGTAACAGCTCTGGCTGTTCTGGAACTCACTTTGTAGACCAGGCTGGCCTTGAACTCACAAAGACCCAATTGCCTCTGCCTACAGAATGGAGAGTGGTGGGGTTAAAGGTGCGTGCCACTACGCCCCGTTTTCTTCTCTGAAACGGGAAGTGTGGTTCCCAGTAGCATCAGTATAACTGCTTCTCTTTCTTCCTTCCGTAATAAAATAATGTATGCACAACACTCCCAGAATAAACCAAGTCGCTGCCGCCACACATATAGTTACTGAAATTTGCTAAGCCTCTTTTGCTTACAATTCTTTTTGTTCTTAACATATATCACATTGACTCAAGTTTCTCTATTTAGAAACTTAAATAATTCTGATCCATAGTTGTGAAGCTAAATCAACACGCAGTTGCGTTTGTTTAATTCTTATTTTTGACTATCAGTGATTGCACTCATCCACCCCAAATTTTGTTTGATAATTAGGAAACAGATATCTCATTAGAAGAGTCAAGCTAAAAAACAAGATATAGGTTGGAAATGTCCTATCCCTGTGCTGTATACTTACTCCCCTCCCTCTCATTCATTCATTTATTCATTTATTCACTTTATATCCTGATTGCAGTCTCCTCCCCTCCTCCCAGCCATCTCCTCAAACAGCCTCTCCCCCATCCACCATTGCCATCTTCTCCTAGAAGTGGGAAAAACCCCTGGGTACCAACCCACCCAGGCACACCAAGTCACTGCAGGACTAGGCACATCCTTTTCCACCGAGGCCAGACAAGGCAGCCCAGTTAGGGCAACTGTATCTATAGGCAGGAAACAGAGTCAGAGACAGCCCCTGCCCTGGTTATTGGGGGACTGAATGAAGACCAAGTTGCACATCCAATACACATGTCTGGGGACGAGAAGTAGGGGGATGGGATAGAGGGGTGGGGGAGTGGGAGGTCCAGTCCATACGTGCTCCTTGGTTGGTGACTCAGTTCCTGGGAACCCCTAAGGGTCTGGGTTAGTTGACTCTGGTAGTCCTCTTGTGGAGTCCCCATCCCCTCGGGTCCCTCCGTTCTCACAATCTTCCACAAGACTCCCCAAGCTCCCTCTAATGTTTGGCTGTGGGTCTTTGCATCTACTTCAGTCAGCTGCTGGCAGGAACCTCTGAGAGGACAGTTAAGCTAGGCTCCTGTCTGCAAGCATGACAGAGTATCATTAATAGTAACATTAATAGTGTGAGGGGTTGATTCTCGCCCATGGGATGGGTTTCAAGTTGGGCAGTCGTTGGTGGACCACTCCCTCCTTCTCTACAACATCTTTGTCCCTGCACTTCTTGGTTTTGGGGTTGAAAGTTCTGTTGGCTTAGTGTCCCTTTCCCTCCACTCAGAGTCCTGTCTGGCTATAGGAAGTGGCCACTTCAGGCTCTATACTCCTCACTGCTAGGAATCTCAGCTAGAGTCACCCTCATCGACTCCCTAGAGCCTTCTCCATCCCAGGTCTCTGGTACATCCTAGAATTGCCCCACTCTGCCCAGTCTGCCCCTGATTTCCATTCCCTTTCCTGGCCCTCTCTCCCTGGCTCTCCCTATCCCTGATCCAGTCCCTGCTCCTGTTTCCCTCGTACCCAGTTCCCTCCATCCATCTACCTCTGACGACTGTTTTATTTTCCCTTCTGAGTGAGATTCAAGCATCCTCCCTTGGGGTTGAACATTTTTTTTTTTCCTGAGCTGGGGCCTTGCACTTCCTAGGCAAGCGCTCTACCATTGAGCTAAATTCCTAACCCTTGACAGTGGGGTTGAACATTCTTAATCTGCAATCCAAATCTGTATTTCTCCAAATTCTAGAGGGTTTTTTTTTTAAGATTTATTTTTAGTTTAGTAGGTGTGTGTGTGTTTGTGTGTGGGCACCCTCGCACATGTGGGTCTATGTACATCAGTGGAGTGTCCCTGGTGGCGGGAAGAGGGCTCAGATCCCCTGGACTTGAAGGCACAGTCTGTTGTGAGCTGCCTGAGTCATGAGAACCAAATTCAGATCCTCCAGCCCACAAAGCCTAAGTTTTGATTTACATTTTTCATACAATGTTTTTTTTAATTGTTTATTTTTATTTTATGTGCATCGGTGCTCTACCTGAATGAATATCTGTGTGAGGGTGTCAGATCCTCTGGAACTGGAGTTACAGATAGAAGTGAGTTGTAGGTGTGGAGAATTGACCCGGGTCCTCTATAAGAGCGGCCAATACTCTTCACCACTGGGCCATCTCTCCAGTCCCCTATGCAATATATTTTGATCACAGTTTTCCCACTCCAAACTCCTTCCAGGTCCTCCTGAACTCCCACCTATGCAATTTCTTGTTCTTTATCTCTTTCAAACCATAACAGTAACCAAAAAAAAAAAAAAAAAAAAAAAGAAAGAAAGAAAGAAAGAAAGAAAAGAAAGAAAGAAAAGCCAAACAGAATAAAACTTTTAAAAAGCCCCAAAACAATCAAACAAACATGGAATTCTTTTTGTCTTGGCCAACTAACTATTCCTGGTATGGGAACTGTTCAGAAATGTGGTTGATAACCTGGTGACACTCTGTTAGAAGCAACCGATTCTTCTCTCTCCCAGCAGGTATCGATTGCAAATGGCTTCTTGCTTATGATGGGACTTTGTGTCCGCTTTTCTTTTTCAGTGTTGTTTTTTTGTCAGGCTTGAACCTGTCTGAAGCCCAAAGGATTCTATATCACAGAACTTCATTTTGTGCATTAAGCTATTTAAAATAGTATATAAAATTACCTGCTGGCTATGCATACAAGTTTTGTGCTTAGATTTTTCATTTTATGTATTCAAACAGTTCAAAATCTAGAAAAAAAATCTAAGATTTAAAAGATTTCTAGGCCTAGGCCAAATGTTCAGTTAAGGAACATTTCGAGTGTCTTGAGACTTTCCCTTGATGAAGTCTGAGGCTCTGGGCAGTATGTAAGTGAATGGCTGTGACTGGGTTCTAGTGGAGTTTCACACACACACACACACACACACACACACACACACACACACAAATAGATATTTTCCCTAAATCAAAACCAGAAAAGAATATAAATAAACAAGCAAAAAATAAAATCCCCGAAGCCTTCACTGTCAGCCCTGAGCCCTTCTTCTCCTCCGCATCAGGACCACCGATGCCTCCCAGGTTCTTAGTTCTCGTTGGCTGGTGCTTGTCCCAGCAGAGGATGTGTGCTTGAATTCTACCTCCCTTGGTCTCCCTGCAGTGTTCAGTAAGATCAAGTCCTTCCTCCCAGAGATGCTTTACCTGTGGCTCCTGTACAACAACATGCTTCTGTCTTCCCTCTTCCCCGTGGCCCTTGGATGAAGAACGTTAACGTTTCACAAGCACTGCGTCCTTAAGTGTGGACTCTCCTCCCGTCCGTTCTGCCTTGCTTCTCCTACCTGCTTTGTAGGCCCCTTAATCTACGCCCGTGGATTTCATTTATCATTTCTGTATCACACAGTTTTTATTTTTGGTTCAGACATCTCCTGTGCTACCCAAATCTCACACCCAACTGCTGACTTGACATTTATTCATTTTTTTAGAATCTTGAATCTATCTCCTTAAAATGTTATTTTCGCAGGCAAAACTTGACCACTTTCTCTTTCCCTGTTAAGAGTTGATACCACTAGCCTTTCCATCTCAAGAGTGAGAAACACAGTTCTCGTCTAACCATCACGTGTCCAGTGACTCTCAAGCTCCAGGAAGCTTCCTCAGTTCCCTCCATCCATTCGTCTGCACGTCTGTCTGAGCTGTAGCCGCAGTCTCTAACCAAGCGTCTCTGTCGTTCTCAGCTCCTTCCTTCACAGAGAGTCGGTGTTAACCTGTGGTGGTGCCAATTTGCCCACATTGTTACCCCTTCATGAGATCCCCAAGACTGAAGCAATAGTGCCAGTCCACCCATTGTCTCTTCTTCATCGTTATTATTGTGTGTGGTATATATGTGTGGTGTGGTGTGTGTATCTGTGTGTGTGTGTGTGTGTGTGTGTCTGTGTGTCTGTGTGCAGGTGCACATGCGCTCATGGAGGCCAGAGGAATGTTGTGCTCTAACACACTCAACCACATGACCTTGAGACAAGGTCTTTTACTGAATCTCGGGCTGGCACCCAGAAGTTCCCAGCAGTCCTCTCACCTCTACCTCTGGTGATGCTGGGGTACTAGGCACGCATGTGGCCGTGTCTAGCTTTCTATAAGGATGCTGGGATCCAAATTCAGGTCCTCATGCTTGCACAGCAATCACTCACTGAGCCGTCTCTCCAGCCTCTCAGCCTTCCTTCTGACCACTTCCCTCCACAGTTCCCTGCTCTCCCAGCTCTTGGTAGTTCCTTAGTGCCCATGACTTTGATCTTCCCTTATGCTTAGAAAGGTCTTCCCTGACCGCCCTCTTCTGTGAGTTGCTTATCCTCCACTCAGCTCCTTCATGGAAGCCTCCCCGGCCAGCTGACCTCAACAATTCAACAGTGGCTAAATGTGTTTGCTAGAAGATTTAGTACATCTAAGAGGCTATCCGTTGTTTGTTGTTAGTTTTTTTTTTTTTAATTTATGCCTTTTTTTGGAATCAGACTATAAGCTCTATAAATGCAGGAATTTTGTGTTATTTTCCTTCCTGCCTTTGTTTTGTTTAAGACTCATGTTTATTTTATGTGTGAGTGTTTACTCACAGGTAAATATGCATAACACGGGCCAGACTGGTGCTGTGTAGGGCGAAGAGAGCTTTGATCCCCTGGAGCCAGAGTTGGTTATGAGTCACCGTGGAGGCGCCGGGAAATAATCCCAGGCCCACCGTAAAAGTTGCACGTAATTTTAATTGCTGAGCCACCTCTCAACCCCTTGTTTTGTTTTTTGAGGTAGGGTCTCACCCTGTAGCTTTAGCCATTATAAGATTCTGTACATAGACCATAGCAGCTTTGAACTTGTTATCTGACGCTTGCTTCTGACTCCCGGCGACTGTGGTCACAGGTATGCACTTCCACAGCTGGCTTCCTCTCTTTCTCCCTGATTCCTTTTCTTTCTTATTTTTGAGAGCCTGAAATAAAAGAAGAGATCCAATCGGTATCGGATGTATTAATGAATACATCAAGGAGCCAAAAAAGCACAACAAATATGCCCATAATAGCCCTTTGGTTCTAAAATAATTTTGGATAATATGTCCTTTTGAGAAGGAGTATTTAAGATGTTGTAAAAATTCTGAATTTGCTGCCAGGAAAAAAACACTCATGAGTATGTATCCGAAGTTGCCTGAGATTCTAGAAAATCCATGTTCTGGATTATAGTTATAGTTTATAACTATATGGGCATATAGCATTCGGGTTTTTGCCACTGTAACAAATACCTAAGATAGCCAGCTTCAAAGGACGAATGCTTTCTTTCGGCTTAGTTTTGGAACTTCCCATCTTTGGGCTTGTGGGCCTGCAGTGGACACCCGGGAGTGGGAGCACCACCAGAGGAAGCTACACTTCTCAACAGGGAGCCAGGGGACAAGGACAGGAAGGGGCTGGATTCCTCCATGCCTGTGAAGGCATTGCCTCCAGTGACCCAACTTCCTCCTGACGGCTCCAAACCTTCAGCTCCACTATCTCTCAACTACACCAAACTGGACACGAATACCAAAGGCACGTATATACGGGCCTTTGAGGGAGATTCAGAGGTAAACACTATCAGTACTCACACCAAGTTGTATAACTTCATATCCGTCATAAATCTCCATGACTCCGTGGTATCCTCACAGTTCAGCTCTTGCTCTAGAGTCCCTCATTTCCTCTCCTTCACTTTCAAATTTTTCTTCCATCCCAGCCTTCATTTCAATAACTGTCCTCCTTTACTTTAAAAGATATCTTTGTTTTCCAAATGACGTTAAAACTGCCCCTGCGGTACCTGGATTCCCTCTGCATATTTGAATGTACTTCCCTTACAGCTTCGGCTGTCTCTTCTGTTCCACTGATTTCTGAGTTCATGCGCTGCTTCTTGTCTCACTGCTCTCCTGGCGGAGTTCTTCTGAGGAAGAGACCTGCCTTGGGTTGTGAGAGCAGACAGAATGCTTCCTTCTCCTAGGAATCGTGAGTTTCTCTTTTCCTCAGCAATTTTTTTATGTTTCTATACTAAATACAGTCAGTACTTTTCAGCAGACCTTTCTTTTTTAGAATTTTAGAAAATGTATTTATTTAGTGTATGAGTGCTCGGCTGCACATACATCTGCTGGCCAGCAGAGGGCATCAGACCCTCTTCTAGATGGAGGTGAGCCACCCTGTGGTTGCTGGGAATTGAACTCAGGACCTCTGGAAGAGCAGCCAATGCTCTTAAACACTGAGCCATCTCATCAGCTCCTCTTTTTTTAGATTAAAAAAAAAATAACCTTTGACAGTTTACACATGTGTGCAATGAATTGAGCATATTACACACTCAATATTCTGTCTTATTACCTCCTCCGGTAGATTCCCTTTGTCTTTCCGGCTAACCCCCTCCTACTTTCACTCTTACTGTGCACATGTGCCTGTAGGTCTCATGCGGGTAGACAGGGCTGCTGTGTTTCCCAAACACTTGGTACATTAGCCATGTCAAATCCAGAAGACAGCATTTCACCAGACTGCCCTCCCTCCCTCTCCATGTTCCAGCTCTTGGACTCCTTCTGCCATATTTTCTGTTCTTCCCTGGGCTTTCCAGAGCCTTCTCCTTTAAGGCTTGAGCACTCAACAGTCCTTGATTTGGACCTTATGCTAATGGAAAGGGCATGTCTTTTCTGATTCTAGTCCTGCCCCTAGACCTTTACTCTTGCATCCCAGCTGACAGCCTCCATGTTCCCAATGAGAGTAAAAACAAGAAGAAAAGGCAGAAATGACGTTCAAGGGCTCAACTCTCTAGAGTGTCTCCATCTTAGCTCCTCACTGCCTTAACACTCTCTCTCTCTCTCTGTCTCTCTGTCTCTCCCCCTCCCTCCTCCTCCCCCCATCCCCCTCCCTCTCCCTTTCTCTCTGTCTGTCTCTGTCTCTGTCTCTCCCCCTCCCTCTCCCTCCCTCCCTCCCCCTCCCTCTCCCTTTCTCTCTGTCTGTCTCTCCCCCTCCCTCTCCCTCCCTCCCTCCCCCTCCTTCTCCCTTCCTCTCTCTCTGTCTCTGTCTCTCCCCCTCCCTCCCCCTCCCTCCCTCTCCCTCTCTCTGTCTCTCCCCCTCCCTCCCTCCCCCTCCCTCTCCCTCTCTCTCTCTTCTCTCTCTCTCTCTTTCTCTCTCTCTCTCTCTCTCTCTGTGTATGTGTGTGTGTATCTGTGTATCTGCCTGCGTATGTTTTATTTCGGTAAATTATAGGTTTGCTTTTTTATTACCTTGGCAGAGATTATCCTTTAAAAATATTATTATATCCCCCCAGCACTCCTACATATTTCAGAATGGTACATGGATTATTTTTCACTTCAGAGTTTTGACTTCTAAGAAGAGCTCTTAAGCTTGATAAATATACCATAACTTATTTCAGACACTTGGCTTGTTTCTCCTGGTGTTTGCTATAGAAACAACACACACAGGAACATCTTTTAGTTCAATCCTTGGCCCTATCCTCAATCATTGCTTGAGGACAAACTCCTAGAGGATGAATCTTGGATTCGAAAGTGTGCTTGGGCGGCTGATGGGGCTTCTCACCCTGTCGTCTTCATCTATGCAGTGGGCTGAAACTGGTGTATGAACTGCACGTCGGACCCGTGCTTGCCATTAGTGTTTTAAAGAAGCCTCTAGACTAAGCGGTGCTGCCTAGACAACGGGAAAACAAAGACGGCATCCAAATCTACTCACCCTCTCCAGGCCACCTCTCCACTGTCCCCTCAGCTGCTTCTCTCATCATTTTGGCATCATCTTTCTGCTTCTTATCAGAAAATGAGATTCAAATCTCCCAGCACTGAGCTCTGCTGTTTTTGAAAGCACACATTGTACATTCAGTGACGCAGCTGCGAAGCCTTGCTATGAATTATTTAGATAAAACCATCCTTGTCACAAGAAAAAGAGCAAAGCGTGTTGCTTCCATTTTCTCCTTACTCGTTATTGTTTCTCTTCCCTGGCAACATTAAGTGCAAAAGCAATGAGCCTGGTGTTCTTACTGAAGAACTTCCTCCTGCTTCCCAGGCATGGATTCTTCTAAAACAATTAGGTCATTTTCTGCTCCCCTTGCCTAAGAGTCACTATTCTTCAAGGCAAGCCTCGTGGCAGAGCAGACCAGGCACAGACATAAGACATGCCAGGGTGAACCACATGCAGAGAAACCCTGCCTCAAAGACCCAAGGGCCAGGAGATAGCTCATGGATGGAGTTCTTGCCTAGCACACGTGATACGCTGGGCTATGTCCCCAGCGCTTCAAGGAAAACTGGCTGAAAACATTCTGGCTTTATATATTTTCCTCATCTTCTTAAAATTCCAGAGCGAGAGTAAGTTTTATCTCAAAGGGACTGGAGGAAAGATGGCTCAGAAGGTAAGAGTGCTTGCTGCTTCCTGGGAGGCCCTGAGATTGGTTCCCAGAATCTACTAAGAGTTCCAAGTGCTAGTAACTCCAGCTCCAGGGAATTTAATACTGTCTTCCGGTCTCCAAGGCCACCTGTGCATGTGTGTGCACACACAGGCGCCCACGCACTCAAATATAAATAAATCTTTAGCAAAAGAGGAGGAGCAAACGGGTTATAAATTCTACCCAACTGTTGTCAGAACCCTAATCCTTTGGGGGATTAACTGTTCTCTGTTCTCGGAGTATCCGCTGTCTAGCTCAGTTCGAATGTTAATTTCAAAGGAAACGACACAGTCATTGCATGCATTTTATCATCAGTACTGAGAAGAGTCCCAAATGACACATCTGTGGATAGCACCCAGCGCCAGCCCTGTACATCCACAACTCTGCCGTCAGGCTGACACGACGGCAAATCATTTAAGGCTCTGTTCATCTCTGAGTATGACTAGGATGCATAGACACCAATAACAAACAGTAGTAACAAGGCCAGGAAACAGGTACACGTAAAACATATCAGGAAGTAAGTGGCCTCTCATTTTAAAAACAAACATTACTGTTCAATCATTTGTAACAGCAGAGTGGCAAGAGTAAGACAGATAGTTTCTTTGCCCTTTCCATCGGGATTCCTCCACTTGAGTAAAGTTGAGTTGTCGATAGCTCAGAAGTAGACCTTTGTAACAAGGTTGCATTGTTTTCCTTTAATACGTGAGAGTAAGGTGTGAATGTGTTTCTCGTAAGCCTCGGGATATCTGTGTGGATTTTCTTTCTACTTTCGAATTAGTATGTGAGCAGGTGTACATGTGTGTGTGGTGTAGGTACATGTGTAGACACATACATGTGAAGTTCAAGAAACGATCTTGAGTTTTGCTCCTCAGGCACCATCCACCTAGTTTTGAAGACAGGGTCTCCCTTTACCCTGGATTTGCCAAGTATACTATGCCAGCTGACAAGGCCCAGGGATCTTCCCGTTACCCAGTTCTCAGCTCTGGGATGACCCATGGACACCGGCACAGTTGGGTTCTGGTGATAGAACTTAATTTAGTTCCTCGTGTTTGGAAGGCGAGTGCTTTACAAACTGAGCCCTTGAGCATGTATTTTCTAGCAAGGAACACTGACGAAAAATCAAAGTTCGTCCAATACATGCCAGCATGGATTCCGTTCTCCTGTCCAACCACAGACCTAACCAGCTATTCCCCTATTGGTCTAGCAATGTCTTTTCTTTGTGGATAGAGCACTACATTTTCCTTCGTGGTCCAGAGTCCAGTGCAGAGTTTCTTACTGCATCCAGACTTCCGACTTCTAGACCTACCCTCCCAGTGCACAGTGGCTCAATGTGCCTGTGTCTTCCATTTCTTGATGGTTTTGTGGAGGGCAGGCTAGTTACTTTGCTCCCTCACCTTTAACTCAGCCTTCGCCACGCTGAGTGAATCTATCATGATTCCTACCCATCGGGCAATCTCTCCAATGCCCTCTTGTCAGCCAATTAGGAGAAGTGATTGACAGTTCAGAACAGCATGGCCTGGATATTAAAAGTAGGGATAAATGAAGCACATTTTTATAACGTAGCAACAGCTCTAGCTGGGAAGGGAATGTTATCTTGTGTAGAACTTACCACCTTAAAGGGAAAAGAAGTCTGTCCCTTTCAGTAGCACAGATTTAAAGAAAATAAAAAACTGTCTAGACACAAGAAAAATCAAGCAAATATACTTTTGTTTTGAATTTTAGTTCAATTAAAAAAATCTATGCTCCCATTATCAGTTGATTAGAGTAAAATCACTCCCCAAATCACTCCCCAAACAATTAAGATTATAAGTCAGATGACACAAAGCCACATCTGTAGCACAAATCCTAAGTGTGCCAGCGGAAAGTGGAAAGTGGTAAATATAGGCCCACGAAACCTGGAAAGCAGAGCATGAAACCCACCAGAAACAAGCCAGTTCATTGCACAAAACCCTCCAAGAAGCCATGCATTGGATGGAAGTGACTACAGCAAGGTCCAGAAACGATCAGATTCCCGGCCCACGATTCTATCCCGTTTCCTCAAATTACTGTGCTTTTGGTCATTTGTTTAAAGAATTTAATAAGTTTATTACTATTGTGTATATGCGGAGCTATGTGTTGGGGATATCCTTGTCCCACAACCTGTGTTTGGAGATCATAGGACAGCTTGTGGAGTTGGTTCCTTTCTTCTACCTTTATGTGGGCTCTAGGGATCAAACTCACATTGCCAGGTGTGGGCGACAAATGGCCAGTGTTTTGGTATGCATTCTTGTACAGTTAACACACAGTCTCTTGAGCAGAAGAGAACAGGAAGTCTCAGTGTCCTGAGTGCTGGACTGCAGGCTTGTGCCCCCATGTCCAGCTGCAAATGATTTCTCTCTTTATTTATTTTATGGGTATGAGTGTTTTGCCTGCACATCATGTGCACCTCATGTGTGCCTGATGCCCTCAGAGGTCAGAGGGAACATCAGATTTCCTGAAACTGGAGTTCTATATGGGTGGTTGTGAGCCGCCATGTGGGACCTGAACCCTGGTCCTCCGCAAAAGTAACAAATGAAGGTTCTTTTTCTCGAGGCCAACTTGCTTGCTTCTCTCTCTCTCTCTCTCTCTCTCTCTCTCTCTCTCTCTCTCTCTCTCTCTCTCAAATGCAAACCCATCAAAGCATGTAGGGCTCTCTCACAAAAATTCAAATGCAAATCTTCAGACACTGACTTCTCCCTGCAAAGGGTAGGATATACATTTATCACTTTCCGCCCATAATGTGTTTATTTAACAAGTATTTATTGAGTGCCTTCTGTATGTCATGAACTATCTTCTGCCTTGAGTAGAGGGCACACATACACAAGTTCCATGTAATGTTCATGTAGAACAGAGTTTATTAGGAAAACTTTTTTTTATAGGATGCCATTTATTTGTTTTTGACAATTCCATACACAAATAGAATATATTGTGGTCATAATTGCACTCTCATTAGACTCTTAACCCTCTCTCACTCTCGCTGACTCCCCTTTCCTCAACTCGTGCTCCTCCCACTGCCATATCAACTACCTCCTCCTCCCTCACCACACCAGAGAAAATGCACATAAACAGAGAGGTGACAGTAGTGATCTTACCTTCTATCGAAGCACAGCCTAGGCAATGGGCTGTGTGGTCCTGTGGGAGTGCAAATGCAGGGGCGTGGCCTGCATGATTTGATGATGTGATGTGTATCTATTGCACGGCAGAGGGGAACAGAGAATTATAGTGAAAAAAAAAAGATACTAGGCACTCAGCCCCCTTTCTTCCATTGAGCTAAGCTGGGTCTGCTGACAGAGTTCTCTGCTAAGCCATGGAAAGAGTCCATCATGAAGGGTCAGCCCCTTCTCAGTCCAGCCCCTGGAACTTGAGACTCCTTCATGTAATCCTAGCTGCACTAGGTTTTGTATGTTTGTTCTCAGCTGAAGAATCAACGAGATCTCATACAGCTGGCCAAGTGGGGAGAGAAATGCAGAACACTGAGAAGTCATAGAAGGCTTCTGTGGTGAGGTCCGCCCACATCTTTAGTAGAAACTTGACTTCTTTGAACCCTTCTTCAACCCTGTCTACTTCCATTCCTTGGGCATCAGTTATGTGCTGCCGTTGTCCCTCTAGGATGACCCGGATGCCCTTCTCTGGGTCTGTGAAATCCTTGGGAACTCGGAGGATGGCATTGTACAGCAATTTCATGAAGGAGCACGGGGGAGGAAGAAGGATAGTCATAAGGTGCTTATAGTAACTCCTCAAGAGTAATGGCAGATGTCTATCTCAAGGTCAAACGGAGCATGAAAAAGAAGAGTGAAAGCATAACAGTTCTTTTCATAAGAATGAGCATGGAGAAAATAAAGACGTGTACACTCTACGCTGAACTGATGCCTGGATGCCAATAGCAGCTTTAGCATTTGAAGGGGAGTCATGATTACAATTTTAAATAACCAAAGACACAGAAGAGCTTTACTTAAGCTTGGTAAAAATCTATGATCCGTGTGGCTTCATGGATAATGAGGGCCTCCCTGTCCCTGCCCCAAGACTGGGTTTCTCTGTGTAGCCCTGGCTGTACTGTAACTAGCTTTGTAGACCAGGCTAGCCTCAAACTCATAGAGATCTACTTCTGAGTGCTTGCGTAAAGGCGCATGCCACTGCTGTCTGGCAAATGACGGCTTGTTGTTTGTGAATTGGAAGAAGTTCTTGTCAGATATTCTGGTGGCTTATGGAAAATTCACTGTTGTGATTCTGCTGCGGGGCATAAAGCTAGCTGGTTTCCACAGAGATGTTCCTCAACATTTCCAAAGGAAGCGCTTGCTTTAAAACATGGCCATGTCCCAGGATGATATAGACCAGGTGGATTAGCAACAGTTCTTTATTATGCTGAAGGGAACTGCCACTCCCAGTGCTGGATGATTTTCATCAGGGAACCTTCCTGTTTTACATCTGGGGACTTGTAGGTGAGGCTCTGGATCGAGCCATCGGTTTTGGTAAAGCAGTGGTCAAGACTACCTCTTGGTGTCACCGATGTTCAGCAAGATGCTATGGTCTTTTCTTGATAGGAATTCCGTTCCCATTTCTATGAAACATGCAGAGGTTCAAGCCACCCTCTTAGAATTTTAACTCAGAGAAGACCCATTGCAGGATGAGGCTTGTTTAGTATCATGACCTTTCTGCTGATGAGCTTGTCTGTGTCCACTGGGGCCCCATAAAATTAGGTAGTAGTGACCACTTAGCAGTGGGAGAAAGTCCTGCAGTGCCAAGGACCTCAAAATGTGTTGTGATAGGTTCTTGATGAGCAAAACTTTAACTTTCCAAACACCTAAGCTTGTCACAGATGTCTGAGATTCCACTGGGGTTGGTAGTGATGACAGAATCCCAGGGGAAAACTGGAGGTTCTGCTGCCTGGATTGTTTCCAACCCTTCCTACTCCAGCGGTAGGAACTCAAAGACTATTGCCTACTGGTGGCCAGCACTGTAACATTTTACATTTTATCACCAACATATAAAGAGAACAGTCATGTGTTAAGCTGTACACATGCGTGCGTGTGTGTGTGTGTGTGTGTGTGTGTGTACATGCATACGCACATGTGTACACATAAATAAAAATATATATTTAAATGGGGCTAGACTTCTAGTGATTCTCAACCTTCCTAATGCTGTGACTCATTAGAACCCTCATGTTGTGGTGACCCCCAATAATAAAGTATTTTTGTTGATACTTCAAAGTTATAATTTCACTAATATAAATATGCTTGGAGATAGGGGTTTTCCAAAAGAGTCATAGCCCACGGGTATGAGAACTGCTGGTAGAGAGATAGCTCAGAGGTTAAGAGCACTGGCTAATTTTCCAGAGGATCTGTGTTTGATTCCCAGCACCCACCGATGGCTCACTACCTCTGTAGCTCCAGTTCCAGGAGATTTGATACCCTCTTCTAGCCTCTTCAGGTACACATATGAGTGCATATATATATATATATATATATATATATATATATATATATATATGTATATGTATATATGCTTAGGTTAGGGAGGCATACTACAACTTACAAGCCCCTGATTTAATTATTTTATAGCAGAACATTGGAAAATAACAATGACTGGTGTCTTTACAGGATCTCCAGTTACCATTAGATGGCAGTATTAAGAACTACGTTTCTGTGCCTTTCCTTGTAGGTTCATCCAAGACTGGCTTTCGGAAAGGAAGCAGGTGGCCAGAGTGGATTTCTCGACAGTGTTACCGCGCTGCATTTCTCTTTACATCTTTTCCTTTCTGAATCCAAAGGACTTGTGTGCAGCTGCTCAAGTCAGCTGGCCCTGGAAGTTCCTAACGGAGCAGGTTTCCCCTCCTACTTCTCTTGCTTCCTAGTAATGGGACACAAAGTAATCTGCAGTGGGTCACTCAGGGTGGCTCTCTTCCCTGAAGCAATAGTGGAGGGAGCCTCAACCATAGTTAAGTGCCCCTTGGGGGACAGAATGGAGGGCTGGGAAGAAACTGGCTCAGTGGGCAAAGGTGCTTGCGGCACGAGTGAGTACCTGTGTTTGAACCCACGGCCTGTGGAAAGCTGAACATGGCAGCATACATCAATGGTCCCTGTGTGTACCCCTAAGCAAGATGGGAAGGGAGACAAGAAAACTCCTGGACACTTATGGGCCGGCCAGCCTGCTGTGGTCAACAACAGGAGAGGCCTTGTTTCAAACATGGTGGAAGGCAAAGGCCAACTCCCAAAGTTGTTCTCTGGCATCCATTGGCACATACTTGCCTGTTCTCATACCTACACACACACACACACACACACACACACATACATATACACGCACACATACACACACATACACACACATACATACATACATATACACGCACACATACACACACATACACACACATAAAACACATACACATACACACATACATACATATACACACACATACGTACACACATACACACATACACACACATACATACATATGCACGCACACATACATACATATGCACGCACACATACATACATATACACACATACATACACACATACATACATATACATGCACACATACACACACATACACACATACACACACATACACACATACACACACATACACACATACACATTCATACACATATACACACATGCACACACACATACACACACATGCACATACGCACATACACACACACAGTCTGTTTTTTATGGTCTTGCTATATTTCCCAGTCTGCCCTAGAACTCCTGCGCTCACAGTGTACTTCCTACCCCACACACCTAGGATCTGGGACTACAGGTGTGTGAGTTCACACCACTGTGCCTAACTTAATTGTTTTTCATAGTTTGTCTAAATTGTGATTTCAATGAACCACATGAAATTCACTATTTTTAATATGTCAAAAGTGGTGTGGTTTGGCAATATAATATGAATTCAATAAAAATTCTTCTCTGTGGGAGGGTTGGTCTGAAGTAAACTCCTATACCTGAATGCTCATAAACTAGAGTTAAAGTAACAGACTCCTATGGGAATGTTGGCTCAGTGTCTTAAGATGGCATGTATAAATTTATACACATATTAATTTATACAGAATGCAATATATATTCACCAAGAACATTCTTCATATGGAATACAATGTATTTCATACTTTTTTTCAGACTGAAGTTTAGACATTAAGTCAACAATACTAGAAATGTCAGTATAACAGAAAAATAGTGGGTGCATGCCTGAAACTATTACTGTCAGAAAACTATCTCTTAGGAACTCCACTTTCTTTGGTTCTTCCCCAAAGGATTGCTTATGGATGCCCAAATGCACTAGGTTCGGGTGGTTTCTGCCCTATGCGCCAACACGGAACGAGTATGGCGCTTGGAAGCAGCACTACATAGCTTGTGTGTCCAGCTTGGACTGGCTGACACCCAGGGAAGCTGCCGCTGTTTACGGAACACTGAATGAACCCAAAACAGAGGATGAGGAGCTCCAGGAGAGGCAAAGAGAAAAGTGCCTGAGAAAAACCATTTGGGAGAAAATCGCACTCCGCAAGAGTGAGTAGCATTGGGTTTAAACCTTTCTTATCGTATCCAGACACGGAACAAATGGGTTTATATACAGATACCCGTATAGGCGAGCCTGTTGGGCTCCTCATCTGTCTGTCTCAAGGCCAGCTCTTCTTTCTCCCTTTATTATGCATTTTCGGTTAATTGGTAATAGAAAAAAAAAGATTTCAGATGAGACATCTAAGGCTGAACATGGCCTCCACAGCTGTCTGCTTCCTCCCGGGTTTGTAAGAGCAACAGACAAGGAAGAGATCTTGTAAAATGGCTTGGTTGCTGACATTCCTATCCTATTAGCCTGAGGATCTGAGTTAAAATTGCCAGTGCCCACACAGTGGGGAAAAATAAGGTAGGACATACGTACACGGTGATCCCAGTTTTAGGGAAGAGGAGACAGGAGGATCCTGGGAGCTTCCTGGCCAACCAGTGTGGCTGAGTCAACCTCTAGCCTCCAATTGTGTGCTCAGACCTACACATCTGTGCACGCACTTGTACTTAGGGTCTCTCCAAGCCCCCTACCTCCACCACGCACACATAAAAAGAGAAGGAAGTGCAAACACAGGCAACTCCCCCAAAACAACAACAACAACAAAAACAACAACAAAAACAACAACAAGAACAAGAAGAAGTAAATTCAGGATGGAGGAATTGGGGCAGGTGAAGGAGGGTGAGTGTGGTGATGAGAGGAAGAGGAACAATTTCTTTGAAAAGAGCAGGAAGAGAACAGGGCCGATGAGGTCCTATGTTCAGAGAAGACTTTAGTGTGCACATGTTCTTAAACTATGTTGTCGACTGACTTGAGCTCAGCCTTTTCTTTTCCCAGACTCTTTCCTGGGAAGATTGAAAGCCCCCCCGGGGAAATTATCTCCAGCCAAGGACAGGAAGGGATGAGAATGTATGGACTGATCATCTGGCCCCCACAAGAAAATTTGCCTGTTCTCTGAGCTTCGTAGATTGACCCAAGATAGCAAATTGTGCAGAGAGCAAACGAGAAGTCCTCTCAGAGTGTATACAAGTGGCTGTAATTACTTTCATTTGGAATATCGCCCCGGTGCGGCTTTCTTCCCGATGCCTTGATCTTTGTCAGCCTGGTTGCAGAAGGTGTGACGTAAACAGGGAGCCTTCTGCTGTTCACTTTTCAGAGGAGTTGTTCAAAGCTCGACCCCCTTGGCTGACTGGAACACGCTGCTCCAGGTCGCTAAAATGTACAAGCCTGCCCGGCGGCCCTCAGCTGTGGAGAGACAGGACAGGGTTCTGCGAAGCCTTGGAGAGACAGTTTCTTCGGGCATCTTTAGATGCTTTGCCTCAGCGGTGAGCAAACTCCTCCACACTGGGGGCTCAGGCCTTCCTGTGTCACCAAGAACTTTGTACAGAATTATGTAGCCAACGTAGGGATCTTCAGTAATTGTGGGGTTCATAGTCTGTGAAATGTCAGAGAAAGAATGAATGATTTAACGTATGATTTAACGTTCAAGAATAGCAGTCTTTAAGTGCTTCCTGAAGAGGAAAACGTGTAATGTTGAAAACATGTTTTTAAGATTGATTTATTTACTTTATGTATAAGAGTACACTGTAGCTGTCTTCAGACACACCAGAAGAGGGCATCAGATCCCATTACAGATGGTTGCGAGCCACCATGTGGTTGCTGGGAATTGAACCCAGGACCTCTGGAAGAGAAGTCAGTGCTCTTAACTGTGGAGCCATCTCTCCAGCCCCCTTAAAACGGATTTAATATATTTCTTACCCTAATGTAAAGTTATATTGTGGATACCGTACATTTTCTAAAACTGTTGAGCAAAAATGATGTGACCCTACATTTTTATAGAGTTTAAGTGACCACGTAGTGTCTGTTAGCCATCTCTCCTCTGTCCTAATGAATGCCTGGAATAAATAAACGTGTAAGGAAGAAAGGTTTAGTGTATCTCATGGCCTCATGACCACTTGGTTCCATTGCTTGGGCCTGCAGTGACACAGAATATCATGGCGGAAACACATGGTAAGAGACTTGATGCTGCCAAAGAACTGAAGAGGAAAATCTGAAGTGGCTAGGGTCCCACATATTCCTTTTAAGAACATACCCACTTCCTTCCACTAGGCCCACCTCCTAAATGTCCCTCCACTTCCTAGTAGAACCATAGACTGGTGACCAAGCCTTTAATACTCAAGGAAAACTCCAGATTCGAATTATAGCAGGATCCATACAGATCTGAACAAAACCCCCATTTATACTCATAAATCCAAACACCATATCCTGGCTCTTCTCCGTGACCCAAGTCATAATATTTAAGGACAGTGCCAAGATTCAGTTCTAAGTCCACCCACCTCTCCTAGCTGATGTTCGTTAACTTCTACCGCTTCCGTGGCTGATGAGAAACCAAGGGGGAAAGGTTTGTTTTGTTTTCCCTTTGAAATCTACACTTGCCCTTCAGAGGAAGACACTAAAGTCTAGACAGGTGATATAACTCACCTGTCATAATAAAAACACTGGGACCTAAATCTCCACATTCTAACACTCCTTCAGCGTCACCATTGACACCACACGCAGATCTGTGTCCAAACATTTGCGAGTGTGGGACTGTGTTGTACTTGTGGAAGGCACACAGAGAACTTTAAGAAGCATAGGGGCATCTTTTTTTTTTTTTTTTTCTGGAGCTGGGGACTGAACCCAGGGCCTTGCGCTTGCTAGGCAAGTGCTCTACCACTGAGCTAAATCCTCAACCCCGCATAGGGCATCTTTTGTCCTTGGCCACATGGGGATGGAGCTGAGGAGAGCATTGCGACATTACTCAGGAACCCCCTAAGGGCCAGAAGTGAATTAGGAATTACATGGCTACCCCCTTTAAATGTAGGTTTGAACCCTTAGATGTATCACAGCGCTTAATTGCCCATTAAAGGCTGTGAGTGCCAAGAAGCTTTTCCTGAGTTCCTCTTTCGGAAGCACAGAGACCAATGGGGCCTGGGACCCCTGTTTGTTGTTCTTCCTCCGCCTGCTAGGATTGTCTAAGAACAGTGGTCTTCTGCTGTTTGGAGGCGTTCAGGGGACATTGGCACCTATCAAAAGTCACGTTAGCAGAACTTTAGGACTTCACGCCCCCTCTTGTGCCCTACAGAAGCAACATCTCTGGCAGTCACTCCTACCCTTCATTACTAAAGAAAAGCCACCCCGAGCTCGGCAGAACCGATGACAGCTCTTCCTGTGAGTCGCCACTACACGTCATCCTAATATCATCGCGGATTCCCGCATATGAGGTACCACTGGGCGAGGGGGCCACGCCTTACCGTGTTTCAGCTACACGGGCAGAATCTTTTGGCTGCCACGTGCGTGTGAAAATGACTCCTCTCTTGAAAGAAAAATCATCTGACCTAGTGAACGCTTACAGGCCCTGTACGGTTTTGGAAATCGGGAGCAATAACGAGGAAAGCAATCAAACTTACTTTGAAAGCCCACGAGGGGTCAAATCGCTGGGCATGCCATCGGTGTCAAACTGCGCCCACTGAATTGAATTTGTTGCACTTAATAAAAAAAAAAAAAAACCAGTCAGTAGGATGGTTGAAAATATTTAAGGATCTTCCAGAATTATCAAGAACTTTAATAATATCTGACCAATAGTTTTCAAAAGCGGGTTAGAAGTACTACTTTATCATTTTATTAAAATGTACTCAAAAAATATAATTATAGCTGTGTATGAGAGTGTTTAGCTGTAATCCAAGCATTTACGAAGCTGAGGCAGAAGGAGAGGACTGTATCAATAAGCTAGGACTGTATAGTGAGACTCTGTCCCAAAACATAAAAATAAATAAAATGAACTGAAGTTATAATTAAATTATATATACACACATATATAGAAGATTTTTAAATCTCCTTAAGAAGGCCGTTGCAAAATGGTATCACTTAAATTTTATTATTTTTATGAGTTGTGTATATATCTGTATGGTGCTATAAAGATTAAGAGATTTGGGAGAAAATAATGAAACTCATTAGAACTATTTTTCCTACGATGGAGTTGTAAACGAACTCCCTATTTTCCTGATAATTAGAGAAAAATGAAGACACTGGTGGAGAAGTTCAGCTCCTTCCCTCTGTGATTCCTGGAAATTCTTTAGCAGTGATAGCGTATTGCATGCCGTCTCGTCCTAAAGCTCACACGCCTGCTGCTGACGTTCTCTCCTAGATGGTGCTGGATAGCGTCAAGGCAGGTGTGGTGGCGGTGCTGTATGAACCCCGAGGAGTGACGTTCGAGGGCCTGCTTCATCTCCTCGGCAGAGCTCTACAGGGGCGGAAGGCACAGGGCCTCGGGATATTTAGCAGCGGAAACAGCAGAGAAATTGACTTACTGCAAGGTTGGTCGGGGATTGGAAGAGAACAATTACACAGCTTTGAGGGTCTGCAGTGCTTATCCACGAGTGTGACTTCCGCAGTGTTTCTAAGTTCTAATTCAGCAGGGAGGGTTCATTTTTTTTTTTTCTTCACGAAGAAAGTAAAGTGGCTTTCGATGAAAATCTTAAATATAGTGATTAAGATCACAGTGACTATCATAATCCTTTGGAAGTGTACGCTTTACTCACATTTCTGTAGAGCTTTTCCATCCTGCAAATTCAAACATTGTGCTAAGCAACACCTCTCTTCTTCCCCTCTGATGTCTGCCTTCTGATAACCATCAAAGCCTTTAAATATGTAAATGGAATCACTTGCTTTGATTTTTTTTTCTTTTGCATTTTCCCCTTCTACACTTGGCATTCATACACTGCACCAATGGGTTATTTCTCTTTTAAGGCCAAATGCTAACCTACTCTATGTACGTGCCACAGTTTGCTTATGACTCTGTTCACCGGTGGTCATTCAGATTGCTTCTGCTTCTTGGCTAGAGTGAGTAATGGCAAACCTTTTTGTCCTTGCGTTTACGAACATGGAGATACGCTCCTAAGTATGATGCGGTGGCTTTCTTTAAAAACTTGAAAGTCCCATACTGTTTTTGAAAACTGTTCTACCAGAAGTGCAAGCACACAGACTTCTCTGTGCCATTTATTTGTAACAGGTTTTCGGGTTTCTTTCAGCTTTCGGGTTTCGTTTGGTTGGTTCATACAGTTTCCAATCTCACTGAGTTCTGATTTGCATATCTCTGCTGGTGCCGGATGCTGAACATTTGTCACGTGCTTGCTAGCTGTTTGCATATTTTCTTTAAGAAAACAAGCCCTTTGCCTACTGAAAAGTGGGTCGATTTTTGTGTGGGTTGAGCTGTAGACACTCTTTGTGTGTTAAGGATATGAACTCCCTATTAGACACGTGATTTGCAAGCATCTTCTCCACTTCTATAGTGTCTTGTTCTTGTTCTGTTGCTGTGAAGAGATACCACCAGAAAGGCAACTCGTATAAAAGAAAGCATTTAGTTGAGAGCTTGCTTAGGGTTTCAGAGGTTGAATCCACTTATCAAGGCAAGGAGCATGTCAGGCAAAATATGGTGCTGGACAAGTGGCTGAAAGCTTCATCCTGATCTGTAAGCAGGAAGACACTGGATCTGGCATGGGCTTTTTGAACCATCAAAGCCCATCCCCTGCAACACACTTCCTCCAGCAAGTCCACACCTATTTCAACTAGGCCACAGCTCCCAATCCTTTTAATCCTTTCAAACACTCCCTGATGAGTAAGCATTCAAATATATAAGCCTATGGAGGCCATTCTTATTTAAATCACCGCCTGTAGGTGTCCTTTATACTTTCTCTTTTGATGCACAGAAAATTTAAATTTGTTGAAAGTACAGTAATTACAGTAGCAGTGAACACCAAGATAGATAAATTGGTGTGCACTCGCCGCCTCTGATCAACTCTGTTTGGCTTGTACTGCAGAGGAAAGGGAAGGAAAACATAATTAAGTTGCTATGGGAAGATTTAAAATCTCATCAATGTTTACCCCTTTTGGGAGGGAAGAGACAATGAATACCTTTAATTAAACTTTTAGAGTCTATCCTTCATATATAACGTTGCATTCTCCCTTGCTTATACCTAAAGCAGGATTGTTTTCATCTTATTAATCGTAAACCTTCAATCTGTGTGGGATGAGGGAAGAGGGAATAAGTCAGATGGTCCAGCTTCCAGGGCACTCACAAAATGGCACAGTGAGTCACGAATCAATCCTGAGGAACTGTGAGTAAGGAGAGTTTGAGGTGGTTGCTAACTCTGGGAGCCTTGCCTGCTCTAACAGTTTTTCATTGATGACCATGGAAACTTTTTCTGCTTTGCAAGATCACAGGACTTGACTGGACGTTTACCTTAAACTCTCCTTGAGCCCAGTGACTCACGGTGGTGTACGTTGGAGGCAGAAACTCAAATATCCCAAGCATAATTGTAGAACACCTTATTAATCCAGAGTGAAGGAGCCCATGGCCACAGGACTGCTGATGGCACTTTTTCCCTCCTTAGGCTATAAAATTTGTATTAAAAATTTACTGTGGCCTGAAGTGAGAGACTTCTGGGAGAAACTAGGAAGCTGTGTGACCACCGAAGAAGAAGGAGGACACGTAGACTTATTTGTGCCACTTGGAGCATCAGGTCAGTGTCAAAACTCTAGAAATGCAGGGGACAGACTTTCTTGTGGTGCTATTTTGTGTGTTTCTGGGCTGCAGTCACAAACAAACCAGTTTAATGCATGGATCAATGGCTCATTCCTTTTTACCACTATAATTACTGCACGAGATACTATTACACAATGTACTACAATTTGTTTATTCACACAATGTATTTTATAAGTGAAGCTGCTGTGACATATGTCTGAACATGCACATACACTCCTCTAAGGTATATAAGATCCCAGTGGTATATATTAACTGTTACAAAGCCAGCCAGCCAGCCAGTTTTTCAAAGTCGTTGTACACTTTAATGTTTCTAAAGAATACATCTGAGAGCTTGAGTTGTCCAACACTGTGGTGTTGGTTTTAGCTGTAGCCATTCAGGTGGCTACAGAAGCGTCTCATGGTTCAAATTTGCAGTTTCCTACCGAGTCGCGATGCTAAATATCTTTCCATGTTCTATGTTCTTACCTGCTGTATCTTTCTCAGTGTCTGTTCAAGTATCCTGCATGTTTTGAAAAGTAAATTGTTCTTCCAGCTGATGACTTACTTTTTCCTTCTCTGAATGGTTTCTCCTGAAGAGCAGAACTTCTTAATTTTGATGAAATCAAGTTTATTATCTTTACTTTTACCTCATGTTTTTACTATCATATTATTTAACTATTTAAAATATTTTTTTAAAAAAACTTTTATGCCTATAGGTGTTCTGTCACATGTATAGCTCTGTACCACAAGGGTGTGTTGCCCATGGAGGCCAGAAAGGGTATCGGGTTCTCCACAATTGGAGTTGGGTCAGGTTGTCAGCAACCCGTGGGTGCTGGGAACCAAACCTGAGTCCACCAGAAGTGAAGCAAGAGCTCTTAGCTTCCGAGCCATTTCTCCAGTCCCCATACCTTTAAATCCCATGCAAAAACCTTACCAAGATTTCCTACTGCACTTCCTAGGAGTTTATGTTTAAGTTTGGCATATAGGTCTGTGGCCCATCTGATTTATTTCTAGCAGACGATGAGGCATAAGTTGGGATTTAATTTATTTTACATATAGCTATCTATTTCCCCAGCACCATTCTTAGAAGGAAACCCGTTCTTTCCCCAATGAATTTTATCTGCAGGTTGACTGCAATCAGTTGATTATATGGATTTAGTCCACTGTGGACTCTCTGACTTCATTATCAGCGAAAATATTAGGTATGAGGCCCATTAGCTTCCGCCGTGTTGTTCTGAGATGCAATTGGGTATTTATTTTTTGACCACAAATAATTAAAATACCCCATTCATTACATATGTTTCTTATTAAGTAATTCAATCTGTACTTACTGAATCCAACAATCCACTCTCTATTCCAATCTGTGTCTCTGAAGAGGGGAGGGAAAAAAAATTAAGACAGGGTTTCTCTGTGTAGCTGTTCCAGAACTTGCTCTAAAGACCAGGCTGGCCTCTCAGACTCAGAGATCCATCTGTCTCTACCTCCAAGTCCTGGGATTAAAGGCAGGCGCCAACAACACACCCAGCAGAAGGGGAGTAATTAATGCCACAGTAACTTTTGACCATTTTGTTCTATCTTGTGTTTATCTGTTTTAAGTCTGTTCACTTTCAACCACAAGTTTCCTTTTACTCAGATTATTTCAGGGAACTCTTGTGAGATTTTTCACTGTCCTTGGCTAAAATATTCTAAAGTTGATGATAAACATTTTTTTTTAGTTGCATACCCTCTTTCCACATCTTATTTCATTGTTTTCAGAAATTAGGTGTTTGGACATCTGTCTGTAGAGATAAAGGTAAGACAATTGAAGATGACAATGACCTATGGTCTTTCTTGGCCAGCTCTTTGATGCTTCTAAGTAATATTTGACTGCTTCAGGAGAAACCCAGGACTAATGCGAGTGTTCTTGGCTGTGCAGAGACAGGTATAGAAGTGCTTTCTCTGCTATCTCAACTAACTGGCACATCGTTCTCTGCCCCAGCTGGAGTCGCAACTGGTTCCTACCAACACAGTAAGTGTACGTGAGAGCTGGCTAGTGTGTCTGGTACCATACAGCCACATGGACTTCACTGAAGGACCAAGTACTAAGAAAGCACACTCTTGTCTCATTACCTCAGGAACTAGCAGCTGTGCGTCTGCCTATAGCAATTGCTACTCCCCCTGACGGAATGGTCTCTCTTCTTCAGACACAGCCCGGAGCCATTCACTTAGAGCCATTCGCTTTTGCTGCAGATAGTTTGCTTCAAGCTGTCAGTTACTAAAACCCACTTTAAAGAGTTCAGCAAAGTTGCCCAGTGGCTGAGCTGGGGAAAGGATGTGATTTTCCTAGTTTTATTTATTTACTTGTTTTTTTTTTAAAGGAATTGGCTTGGTTTTCCTTGGAAGCATGAATTGTAGTTGTAAGGGGATGGAGATGAGCTTTGCTTAGATCCCATGTGATCCAAGGGTCAGGAAGGGAAAGCACACTGGCATGTATACTTTCATTGGATAAAATGGACCACTGGCTGACTGACAAGAGAGCCACATGGCTGTCCTTCAATGTCACTCAACATTTTCTTCTTTAAAATCCTTCTTTTCATATGAAACAGGGTTTGGACTGCCTCGGAAGTGGTATAAGCCCTGATTCTTTAGTCTCCAGAGGCCTTTCGTGACTGGGAGAAGTGACTATGTCACTTATAAAGGGACACGATTCCATATAGATGGAAGAGTAAGCCCATTGACTTCATACTCCACACAGTTCTGAAGCAGCCATGGTCACTGTAGTTCACACAGCACCAGCGAACGATGGCGTCTGTGGCTCTGTGGGGAGAATTGCCTCGCTCAGGGCGGCAAGGCTTGGGCCCTAGGGAGCAGCCGCACCTCCTCTCCTCCTCCTGTCCCTTTCCCTTTTGGTTTCTTTGTGCTTTCCTTCCAAAGAAACACATTAAAAGGTTGGCACATGCCAGGAAACATGAAGTGGATCTGACCATCCACCCAGGTTAAAAAAAAAAAAAGACTAAATGGGCCACTCTATGCTGTAATTGCTTTGCAAGGTGACTGACGTTTCTTACACACATACACTAGCCTTGTAGGATATTTTGAGTTTCCCTTAATTTAGGGGTAGGGGAGAGGAAGGGGGAGGGGGAAGGGAGGGGGAGGGTTGTGACTGCTTCTCTTCTTCTGAGAAAGGACACTATGCCCAGTATAAAGATAGGGAAGGGGAGGGGAAGGGGGAGAGGGGGAGGGGGAGGGGGAGGGGGGAAAAGAGAGGAGGAGGGGAGTGGCTTGACCTTGAATGTGTGGCAGTGGGGTGGCATGGCTGAGTCAAAAGAACTCTCACTTTTAGAAGGAAGAAGATACATTCTTGCTTGCATCCATCCACTCAGTTTCCCGGAGCGCCAGGCAGCGATTTCATTTCTAATTTCAAGTAGAAGCTGTCAACTTTATCTGCCACGGACAGACGGGCATTCACCGCGTCCTTTCTGATCTCTTTGTTTACCATTGGAAACAGGCTGTGTGACTGCTTATCTTCTTCTAAGAAAGGACACTAGGCCCAGTATAAAGATAGCTGAGTTGGTCCCACTTTAAACAAGAAGTGGAAATCTCCTGCCTCAGCTCAAGTTCAAGGCCAATGAGAGGGCTTGTCTCAGATAATAGGGTAGACAGTACCTGAGAAACAATGCTAAAAGCTGACCTCTGACCTCTACATGTAAGTGCACACAGGTACATTTGTGCACCTGTACGTGTACACACACACACACACACACACACACACACACACACACACACACATGCACGCATATGTACAGAGTATGAACTGAGTCTTCGATAATAAGATTCAAACTCCTGTCAGTTCTTAGTGACTGGCTGGGGCCGCATCGGGATGGGACTCCTCTTTCTAACTACTTCATCGAGTCCAAGCTGCAGGCATGGTCCAGCTTCACAGAATTCCTGGAAGACACCTTGAAGTCAGTGAGGAAAAAGCTAAGTCCGCTCTTCCAGAACTTGCAGGAGAGCATCGGTGGCCGCATGATAGGTAAGGTCTCCGACACTTCTCTTCCAGATCAGACCAGGGCTTACTTCTCACCTGAGCAGATTCAAGATGGAGAATGGCGTAAGCAAAACCCAGTTGTAACAGATACTTGGTCAAGCACCATCTTCTCTTTCAAATACTCGAGAGCAACCCTCGTCATGTTCAGAACACTGGGGCTAACTCCGTTTCCACACTTCACCATCTTATTGATTCCTGTGGAGCCCATCTGCCCTGGGCAGCATTTTTTTTTTTTTTTTTTTTTTTTTTTTTACTCAACTAGAGAACTCTATCTTTTCTGACTACATCTCGTTCCGGCCATTAAGCACCTCTTACAGTGCTCATTACACAATTTGTTCTATAGTTCAGTTATTATCTGTCTAAAACACATAACTCACCCAGATGTCTCAGGTAGAGAACCCATCCAGGTTTCCCTTCAGATATTGCACATAAAGAAAGTACATTTTTCTTCCTCAACAATAAAATAAAATACAGCTTGGTGCTGGGCTCCATGGTCTTTTACTGAACTTGTTGGGCATCACTGAATCAGTTTTTATTCCCATTTGACATGCCTCGATCAAATTACCATAATAATATTTGTGGAATGATACACCATCTTAACAATAAGTCACAAACTAAACCAGCTTATTCTTTAAAATGAAACACTTTTACCATCTAGGTAAATATGTCCCCCTTCCTCAAAAGCCATCTCTTCATATTTTAAACATATTCCAACACTGCAGACCTGTGCCTTCCTCCCTTCCCTTGCTGTACATAGTAGCATGCATGCTCACACAGATAGTCTGTCAGTCCATGTCCTATATCTTGCCTCAAAATGCCTTTTCTGTAGAGATCTCCCCCTGTATTTTCCTCTACTACCTGAACTATCCGATTTAGGAAATGCTAAACCGGTACTCTGAAGTAGTTAAGAAAATATAAACAAGGAGAAATCATTTCTCTTTTTTTACATAGATACTAAGGCGTAGACAGAGAAGTGGGGCCATGGCTATTTTTTAAGGCAGTGTGTTGGCAGTGAGAAGTCAACGGGAAACGTTCTTCTCCAGGATAGCCGTGTTAGGAACATGTAAACAAGGAGAAGTCATTTCTCTTTTTTTAATTTCATAGATACTAAGGATTTAAATGGAAGATGGAAAAGTGGATATTTTTATGACAGTATGTTGGCAATAAGAAGTCAATTTGTTTCCCAGTAAAAGTGTGTAAACATTTAAATATAAAAAAATGAAAAGATGTCTTTGTATGTAAGCTACTTTCTCTGAATTTAAGATATTTACATTTTCGTCACAAAGGCGAGGAGACGTGGGAGGACATCTGATTGGCGCTCACACCGCCCACACTTTGCTTAGAAGGCTCCATTCTTGGCTTCTTTTATGATTGTTTGACTCTTAGATTGCACGCAGTATTGGTTTTAGCATGTTGAAATTGGTTTGGCTCATTTTCCATTTTATAATAGGTCTTCTGGTGGCAATAATAAAAGCCCGGCCCCATTCCCTGTACCACTGCCCACTGAAGGGCGACTGAGAGGCGTGCTTTTTGCTCTCACACGTCTTACACAAAGTAAGCACAGTGTGTGTGTTTCACATTTCAGGGCAGTTCATGTTTGACACTCTGGGTATGGACAGCATCCTAAATAACCAAGGCGTTGCACAGGCTCTGGCAGATGGACTGATGGAGCTGTCAAAAGAAGGGTCTGTAAGTGTTCTTTCTGTTGGAGAAAGAAACCTGGGGGGAAAGCTCAGCACAAATAAATCCTTAGTTTACATTTTGTTAACCTTTTACCAGTTCATCACTCTGGGACATAGCCCCTCAGAGAAATTACATCAGTTTATAAAAGCAGCCACAGAGAGATTCTGGCTCAGGATGTACTAAGTATCTGAAAGAGAGAAACGGGGAGACCCCCTGAGTTCTTTAAAGTCTTTTCATTTGTGCACTGTTTTCTGTCTTGTGCCTAATTTCAGTTAGAAGTGACTTCATTAGAAAACATGCTCATGGGGCTGGGGATTTAGCTCAGTGGTAGAGCACTTACCTAGGAAGTGCAAGGCCCTGGGTTCGGTCCCCAGCTCCGAAAAAATGAACCAAAAAAAAAAAGAAAGAAAACATGCTCATGGCCTTATATTTCACAGAAACGGTATGAGCCAGGGAGCTGACACGTGTGAAACCAGATACGAGAAGCGGGGGCTAGACAAGGGAGGATGGGAGAGAAAACGCACATGTAAGAAAAAATAGGCAAGTCAGCATTTGGGGCTAGGGAACGTTGGTGGAGTCTTGAGAACCATTTATATTAACGGGGCATCTTGGACGGTCTACCAGAACACGCAGTGGACATTTCAGAAGGCTTTCAGAGATTTGCTGGCTGGGGACAAAGCTTGGGCAGTAAAATGTCTGCCTTGCAAGTGTGAGACCCTGAGCTTGAGCCCCAGGGCCTCTGAGGCACAGCAGCAGATGCCTATATTCTAAGTGCTGGGGAGGGAGAAACAGGTGGGTTCCTGGAGCTCTCTGGCCAGCCAGCATCACTTACTTGGTGAGTTCCAGACCAATGGGAAACCATCTTTAAAATAAAAAGTGGACAGTGCCAAGATTGCCCCTCTGCATTTTGTACACACACACACACACACACACACACACACACACACACACACACACACATGAGAGATTAGTCCACAGTCTCCCTTTACCCCCAAGGATAACTGTGAGGCTGAAGTCAGGAATAAGAGGAGTAGCCTTGATTGGCGCATTCTTAGGGCCATGAAAGATCTTTACTCTCCAAAGACCAACTCTCTCCCCTTCGGCGACTCCACCATTTAAACATATTTCTTCTCCTTGCTGCCCCGTGTCTGTTCTAATTTCCCTTGGGTTCCTGGGGCAGCACAGAGAGCTGGAGGCTTAGCCAAGCTCTGTAGAGCTACTCTTGGCCATGGCCTCAGCCCGGGACTTAGCACAGTTGGTACTACACCCCAACATCCAGTGAGCCAAGGCCCTGACAAACTTCTCTGTTGACCTGGGCATGGATATATATATAGAGACCCCAAAGCCTGGAAGAATCTTGCACTTTCTCTCAACCATAAGATGTCTAAAAATGACGGAGGAAGAACAATACAGCAGAGTTCTGATGAGGCTCAAACCTGCAGTATGAGAGAGAAGCCGACTCCATTGGGAGTTTGTGTTTTCCCCAGCAATGGTGCTACCCTGCTTCTCTCCTAGGCCTGCTTCCCTCCTAGGCCTGCTTCTCTCCTAGGCCTGCTTCTCTCCTAGGCCCGCTTCCCTCCTAGGCCTGCTTCTCTCCTAGGCCCGCTTCCCTCCTAGGCCTGCTTCCCTCCTAGGCCTGCTTCCCTCCTAGGCCTGCTTCCCTCCTAGGCCTGCTTCCCTCCTAGGCCTGCTTCCCTCCTAGGCCTGCTTCTCTCCTAGGCCTGCTTCCCTCCTTTGAGAGACCCCAAGAGCCCAGCTGGGTTGTTGTGAGCCACTTTGAGTCTAAAGATCTTGAGAGAACCTTCCACAAGAACTTGGATGGTGGATAAAAAACTGAGAACCAAGAATGTGGCTGGTAACCAGAACACGGAATGGGGAGAAATTTAGTATCAGTTCAATAACAATTACTTTGTTTTCTAGTAATATGATTTAAGCAGAGAACTGAGAGGTCCAGCTAAAAAAATGTCTTTTTCTTTCATGTATTTATATGTAGTGGGTGCATGTGTTTGTGTCTGTGCCTGTATGTGAGCATGTTTGTGTGCATGTGTGTATGTGAGGGTGTGTGTTTCTATGTGTATATGTTTGTATGTTGCTGTGTATGTGTATGTGTGTGCATGTGTGTATATGTGTGTGTATGTGTGTGTACATGTGTATATGTGTATGTATGTGTGTATGTGTGTGTATGTGTGTGTGCATGTGTATGTATGTGTGTATATGTGTATGTGTACGTGTGCATGTATATATATGTGTGTGTATGTGTGTGTATGTGTGTGTGCATGTGTGTGTGCATGTGTGTATGTGTATATGTGTGTGTGTGCGTGTGCGTGTGTGTGTGTGTGTGTGTATTTTCCTTTATCATTTTATACCTCATGTTTTGAGGCAGGGTCATTCAGTAAACCTGGAGCTCACTGATTCTAGTGGGTGAGCTGGCCAATGATTGGGAATCCATCGACACTCACTCAGGGTTATAGGCACCAACACAACAGCCCTGTTTTTACATGGGTGCTGGCATTAGAACTCAAGTCTTTAAGCTCACACAGGCTGAACCCTAGCTCATGTCTTTTTTTTCTGTCACATGTTTAACATAATGTCAGATGAATATTTTAAATAGGATTTTTTTTGGGGGGGGGTAATTTTCTAGGACAAACCTCTGGAATTTTTGTCATATTTTCTGCTGAAGAAGTCTAGTAAAAAGAATGAGGATTTTGAAGGAGATTATGTTCTGACAGAACGTGGCCTGAAAGAAACACAGGATCCACTCATGAAGGTAAAAGCTGCTGTTGTGTTTTTTTTCCCATGGTGACTTCTCTGAAGAGTGAGGCTCTCTAGAGCGCTGATGGTTTCCCTGGGCAGCTTCCAGCAGTCACCTGTTTTAGGGACATCGCTGCCATGGACTACTGTTAAATAGGGTATTTCATGGTGCTTAATGTGAGTGGCATCTAAGGCCCTTCAGAGCACAGGCCTGGGAGCTGGGCCTGATACAGGACAGCTGGAAATTTGCATTCACTGCTTGACTCAGCCAAGTTCTCCCTGAGGTAGCTTGAGAGAAGAAAGTTATTTGCAGACTAAGATCCTTTGCGTTGTATATGAAACTAAGAATTCTTCTTTCACAGGGGGCAGAGGCACACACCTTTAATCCCAGCGTTCAGGAGGCAGAAGCATGTGGAGCTCTGAGAGTTCCAGGCCAGCCATGCACTACATAATGAGACTCTGTCTCAACAAGCAATCAATCAGAAAACAATGCTTTCTCCTTTCCTCCTCCCCACAGTGCTCTATTCAGAATCCCCACACTTTTTTTTTTAAAGATTTTATTTATTTTATGTATGTGAGTACACTGTAGCTATCTTCAGACACACCAGAAGGGGGCATCAGATCCCATTACAGATGGTTGTGAGCCACCAAGTGGTTGCTGGCAATCAGGACCTTTGGAAGAGCAGTCAGTGCTCCTAACCACTGAGCCACCTCTCCGGCCCCCTTCCTCCTCTTCCTCTTCCTCCTCCTCACCATGCTCTATTCAGAATTCCCACACTCTTGCTTACATGAAGTCATCAGAATTCATTGTCATTTGCAAAACTGATTTATTACATGGAAAATACCATTTAAGAACTATTCATGCTCAGTTAAAGATATTTGAGAGCTTAGGACACTGTCGCTCAACACAAAGTCACCATCTTGACTGACGGTAGGTACAGACGTGTGAGTCACCTGGTGCCCTGTTAACATAACATTCCAAAATGCATTAGTGCATCACCAGAGCACGATAAAGGGCAGGTCACAGGAGACCTGTTGGACATTTCCCTTTGTTGAGTAGCCTTCTAGTCTGCCTTGAAAGAAGTTATTGCCACACACTGGGGTTTAGTTTTAAAACTATAGATATTTGTTTAGAAGAGCTAAAAAAAAATCCACATTTATAGGGATGGAAATAACAGCATTTTCCAGATGGAATCCCAAGGGCTTTTCTGTCAGATCCAGGTCTCTTCTCTCTCTGTGTCTGTCTTTCTCTCTCTCTCTGTATATGTGTGTCTGGTATCATCTATCCATCCATCCATCCATCCATCCATCCATCCATCCATCCATCCATCCATCCGTCCGTTTGTCTGCCTGCCTATCTATCTATCTATCTATCTATCTATCTATCTATCTATCTATCTATCTATCTATCTATCTATCTATCTATCATCTATCTATCTATCATCTATCTATCTATCATCTATCTATCTATCTATCTATCTATCTATCTATCTATCTATCATCCACCCATCTTAATTATTATGTCCCCACATTTCATGGTCATGTTTCCCGTGTTTGGTTGCGTCGTGTGGTATCATTCAGAGGTCCTCAGGAACCCACCTGGTGAAAGTTGGTTACTAGTGTTAGCCCTTTGAAAGTTGTAGCTCCTTCTGGTCCATGCCATGTAAATACTTACCTCCTGCTCCAGTGGACATCTGAGGAGATGCTCCTCCCTGCCTTTCCCGCCATAATGGACCGAGATGGCCCCAAACCAGGAGCCACAATATATTCCTTCTTCATTAACTTGCTTCTGTCAGGTGTTTTGTCACGGTGACAGGAAAGTAGCCGACAGTCATCCTCTGCCTACCCTGTCCCTCCTCTTGCTGTCCTATCAGATCTCACTGCAGGCTGCTGCATGCCTTCGGTGCTTTGCCGTGTTTTATTTAGATTAGCTTCCTGCAATCATGGTGATGAGTAGCAGTAAGGATCAAAGTCTCTTTTCACCGCCGTTCCTGGGCTGTGACACAGGCAGCTCTGAGCTTTCTGAGAAAAGCATCGGCTGGGTGGAGTGTGGCTAGAGAATAAGTTATCTGCCTGTTTCGATTCTAGCAAAAATCTTCTACCATGTGATCCCAAACCAGCCACGTAAGCTTGTCATGTAAGAGAGATCACCACGGCGAACCCAGCCAACCAAGTAAGCGTTTTCTGCAAGGGGTGATGCTCTGTTACCGTTCTATAATCACCTTTAAACACGCACACACACACCACACACACACATACACATACACACTCACACCACACACACACACACCACACACACATGCACACACGCACACACACACACATGCACACACACCACACACACACGCACACACGCACACACACATGCACACACACCACACACACATGCACACACGCACACACACACATGCACACACACCACACAGACACACGCATCACACACATCACACACCACACACACACACACCACACACACACACGCACTCACACACACACACCACACACACATGCACACACACCACATGCACACACACCACAGACGCACACACACACCACACACACACACCACACACGCGCACACACACACACATACACACACACCACACAGACACACGCACCACACACATCACACACCACACACACATGCATGCACACACACACCACACACACACACCACACACCACACACACCACACACACACACACACACACACACCACACACACACACATGCACACGCTTGAGAGTACTGGTGCCTGCAGAGATCAGAGGCATCAGAACCCTGGGCTCTCCTCTTGCAGAGGACTGGGGTTTAGTCACCAGCACCCACACAGTGGCTCACAGCTACCTGAAAGTCCAGTCCAGGGGATCTGACTCGGATGCCCTCTTCTGACCTCTGCAGGCATGCATGGTGTACATACTTCCAGGCAAAGCTCATACGCATAAAATGAAAATAAACAAGCCTTTAAAAGAAGAATGGGAGAGGAAAGGGGGAGAAGGAAGAAGAAGAAGAGGAGGAGGAGAAGAGGAGGAGGAGGAGAAGAGGAGGGGGAAGAAGAGGAGGAGAAGGAGGAGGAAGAGAAGGAGGAAGAGGAGAGGAGGAGGAAGAGGAGGAGGAGAAGAGGAGAAGGAGAAGGAGGAGGAGGAGCAGCAGCAGGAGCGGCAGCAGGTGGGGTGGGGTAACGCTCCTGTGTGTACCCACAGGGTGGAATCCGATGTTAGCTCGGATGTGCACAGTACGTTGATGCACCAGTTCTTTTATTGCTGAGAAACGCCTGAAACAATGGCAGGGGAAAGGTGGATTCTGGATCACAGTCTCTAGGGCTTTGGCTCGCAGTGATGTAGCACCATTGCTTTGGGACCAGGAAGGGCATCATGGTGGGAAAGTGATGTAGAAGAAACAGCTCACCTCTGGATCATCCAGGAAGTAAAAGAAAGTGGGAAGGAGAGCAAGCCAAGGACTCCAGATCCCTCCAAGGGTGTGCCCCCTCGACCCCGTGTTCTCCCACTAGGCCCTACCTCTTAACGGTGAGTAAGCTTTCACCTGTGGTCTTTGAGGGATATTTGAGATTCAAGTAATAACAGATGGTTTCCCACATTATAGCAGCTGCCTCATCTGAGAGGTCGCAGTGTAATTCTGCAGTGGTTCAGTTGGCCTAATTTTGAGACAGTGTGAGTTTGATTCTCATTTTACATCTGCAGCTGCTTTCTGCTGCCGAGCCACTGGTGTCTCCACTGACTTGACAATGAGATGGTTTCCCGACTATAAATAACAAGTGCTATAATTTTGTTTTTAAAATGAAGAGTGTTCATTCACAGGGCAAGTCTGAATTTCAAATTCAAAGACACCCTCCCCCCTAAGTCAAAAGCATAAAAATATACCAGGCTGGCATAAGACAGTCATACCTGGAGAGAGAGAGAGAGAGAGAGAGAGAGAGAGAGAGAGAGAGAGAGACAGAGACAGAGACAGAGACAGACAGAGACAGAGACAGACAGAGACAGAGAGACAGAGATAGGGGGGGAGGGAGAGAGAGACAGAGGGGGGAGGGAGAGAGACAGAGAGACAGAGACAGAGAGAGACAGAGAGACAGAGTCCAGCAAGATTAGCAGAGAATGAGTCGCTAAGGGTAGGGAAGCTATTGACCTGGAGGAAGGTTCGGGGTAGGGGAGCAGGTGAGAAGGGCTAGGGTGACTGCTTAGACCTCGAAATGTGTAACAGATACTCGTGATGCAGAGGGAGCCTGGGGCCAGCATGTGCTTTGTTTGCTGATGGGCCTCACGGATAGTCATGTGTCCCTTCTGCCAGTGGTAATGGCAATGACTCTTCTTGGTAGCTAGGAACCAGATTTACAAGTTCCTCGCGAGGAGTGCTGGCTTTTGTCTAGCTGCCGGAAACCCTCCTGTAGCCCAGGCTGAGCCCATTTCTGTGTATATGGACTGACTGCCTTTTGCAGTTAGGGGACCGGAGTCTCCTTTGGGCCTGACAGATGTCACATGGAAGGACACAGCCACAGAACACATTCCTTTTCCTCTGGTGAGGTGGAAGGAGTCTGGTTGCAGACTGATGTTTATGGCCAGGCCTGTATTCATAGCGCTTAGGCGGAGGTGCTGTGAGGATCAGGAGTTCAAGGTCAGTCTTAGCAATTTTAAGGAGAATCTAGGATGCTGGGAACGCTTGTCTCAAGGAAACAAACCAAAACAAGCAAATTCTCAAACAAGGCGACATTTGTCATCCAGCCCCTTCCGAGAACAGCAGGGGATCTCCACCGAGAGCGTTAATCCTAACCGCTGTTTCATTCTCGCTGTAGAAACACGGGGCTATTGTTCTGTTGGTGGAGAGAGCCCGCTGGGGCTGCCCAGACAACCAAGGCACTTTTTTTCTTTTCTTTTCTTTTTTTTTTTTTTTAATTTTGGTGTCCTAATTTTTAGGCAGGCTACAAGATATAGTATGGAAAGAAAGGGCCATATTTAAATGTGAACACTGACAAATCTCGGAAGCGTTTGTGCATGAGTTGAAAAGGGGGGGGGGTGAATTTTCTGAAGCGTTAGCCTCTCTTCTTCCTAGCATCTTAAATGTGAGATAAGCTACTTACACGGGCAGCTGTGAAACAAAAAGGCAGAGTCTAGGCCAAGTTCACTTCCTGAGTGAGCCCTGGAGGGCAAGCTCTCTAACCCCACCCCACCTTTCAGGCAAGGAGAAGCTAGAGGAAGCTAAAGACGGTTCATGCTTTTAGTTTTTAGTTTTGTGTGTACACATGTGTATGCACACGAGTGTGTGTGCGTGTGCAAGTGTGGAGACCAGAATGCTAGGCATCTTCTTCTGTCGTGCTCGATCTTTTTTGGAGGGGGGCGGGCAGGATCTCACTGAACTTAGAACTTGCTATTTTGGATAGATTGGCTCAACAGCAAAACCCTAGAGGTCCTTCTTTGTCTGCCTTCTAGGGCTGGCATGGCAGGTTTTAGGCACTTTTACCCACCGAACCATCTTCCAAGCCCCTAAGGTGGTGGTCCTCAACCTTTCTAATGCTGCAACTCTTTAATATGGTTCCTCATGCTGTGGTGACCCCCAGCCATAAAATCATTCCGTTGCTACCTCATAACTGTAATTTTGCTATTTTTATGAATCCTAATGTAAAAAAATCAAGATACATGATAAGTGATATTACCCCCTGTTGAGGGTTATGACCCACAGGTTGGGAACCCCTGCTCTAAGGCACATTATTAAAAACATAAATCTTAGTTTAAGAGAGGTGCCCCATTTGTTAGGTGCTTAATTCACCAGGCCGAGGGACCTTTTGATAGAATATGAAGGCACGTAGTTTCCCAGTGCTCTTATGGGCAGAGTATGAATGGGTTTTCAGGGACTACACGACCCACCTCCAGGTAACCAAGTCCCATTGAATCTTCAGGAAAGAAGCAGTATAGAAGACAATTCTCAGGACACGAAGTCAAGTCCAAGACAAAGCAACCTGAACATGGAGGCTCTGACTACGCTGGTAAGCCACCTATTACCAACCAGGGTCTGCCCAGTGTTGTTGCTGACGTGGAAGGGTCATTACTTACCCTGGTTAGTTCTTTGTTTTCTTTAGAATCATCCCTTAAAGGAAGGAGCAACCCACCAACTGTGTGAATGCACTGAAGGAAAATCCAGTTGGTAGATTTTTTTTTTTTCCTGGTAACTATGATGTGGACTCAAAAGAAGTTGATTTAAATGATGAAGGCAGGGAGAAAAAAAAAAAACGATGTGGACGTGACCCCATGATTTTCCCCAACAGGTCAGCATTTAAAGAAATGTCACGTGCACATGAAGGTTTGCAGGTTTTTAAAAATGTCTTCTCTCATGGGTTAAGACTGACCACAGTTTCCCTTCCCTCCTCTCTGTCTAGTCCCTCCCCTCCCACTCATGAACTAAGTGGCTTATCTAAGGGTAGACTCTCGGAGAAAGAAGAATGTGTTAGTTCTGCAGCCTGGAGCTCAGACATAGAGATCTTTACTGCTCCATCACACCTAGGCTGGGTCCAGGGCTCACCTTGGCCTTAGGACATGGTTCCTCACTGTCCAAACAAATGATCTCTAGGAAGCAGCATGGAAGACTGTCACAAGCTGGTGGTAGCAACTGTCACAGCCTTTTGGGTGCTAGCACCACTTTTTAAAGATGATTTTTGGCCAGAGAAGGACTTGAATCTAGAGGCATCCTACACAAGCGACTGTCTGTTGGGTTATGTCTCCAGCTGTGGGTCTTTTGGGACAGGGTTTTGGTATGTGGTCCAGGCTACCTTTTAATTTATAATCCTTTTGCTTCATTCAGCCTCCCAAATGCTGGGATTACATATGTACTCATGTCCTGCTTATAATAATAATAATAATAATAATAATAATAATAATAATAATAATAACAATAATAATAATACTCTTCCTCCTCTTCTTCTTCCTCCTCCTTCTTCTTTTCTTCCTCTTCTCCTCTTCCTCCTCCTCCTCCTCTTCTTCTCCTTCTAATTGCTTTTATTATTTTACAGTCTGGTTACTGTCCTCCTCCCGTCCGCCCTCCCACAGTTCCTCATCCCATTCCTCCTCCCCTCTATCTTTAAGAGGATGTTCCTCCCCACCCCCACACCAAGCCTCCCTACTCACTGGGGCCTCAAGTCTCTTGAGGGTTAGGTGCATCTTCTCCCACTAAGGACAGACCCGGCAGTCCTCCGCTATATATGTGTTGGGAGCCTTGGATCAGTCAGTGTAAGCCACCTGGTTGGTGGCTTGGTGTCTGAGTGATCCCAGGGGTCAGGGTTAGTTGAGAGTGCTGGTCTTCCCAAAGGGTCATCGTCCTCCTTAGTTTGTCCTATCTATGCAGAAGAAAATGCTGTTTGGTTAACAGAGTGAGCATAAAATTACTTCTGGGATAAAGGTGGGAGCTGATGAATGGCCCCGTGACTCCCAAGGAAAAGAGGCTTTACAGAGTTAGTCTCCTTGCCCTCTCTGATGTCAGCATCTTTGGCTTGTGGGAAGAGGGAAGTAATACACTTGTGCACATGCAGTGGGTAGTCCATATACAGTTTCTTATGCTATCCCAGTGGACGAAGGAGGAATAGAACAGAAGACACACTCTCTCTCTTTCTCTCTCTCTCTCTCTCTCTCTCTCTCTCTCTCTCTCTCTCTCTCTCTCTCTGTGTGTGTGTGTGTGTGTGTGTGTGTGTGTGTGTGTGTGACACTACCAGCTGTCTGTCACAGCTCAGTTAACTTCAGGGTAGCTTCATCTAGACCTATATTATTACCATCTTCCCTTAAGACAATCCCTCCTATGGGTCTTGTCTCTTCCACCTCCTTAGATATCTTGCCCATTGCAGAGGTCCTCAGTCATTAAATTTATCATGGATTCCTGATGTTTCTGCAGGAGAGAAGGCTCCAGATGGACTCAGTAGAGAAACGAACCCGAGTTGTGAAGGAGCTCGTGCAGAGCGAGAGACGGTACGTGCAGACGCTGGGAATCGTGAGGGACGTGTACGCCAGGCCCCTGAGGGCAGCTCTCTCCTCCAACAGAGCCATTCTCAGTGCTGCCAATATCCACATCATTTTTTCTGACACTCTGCACATCTTAAATCTCAACAGGTAAGCCCTAAAGATGGATTCTTTAAAGAGCAGTACCCCTCTAAATGAGGGGAAGAACACACTTTGTTTCAAAAGTCCTACCGGGAAGAACACACTTTGTTTCAAAAGTCCTACCGTCCCAGCAGTTCTCTACTTTCTTGGGGATCCCATTACCTGGAAGAGTAGAGAGGCTCCTTTGCATGCCCCTTAACAGCCACAGCCAGCATATGGCTTCCAGTGCCACCCCAGCCCCAATATGTGAAAGAAAAAGAATCCAATGCCTAAGCATTGTACTTAATAAACTGCTCACACGAAAGTCTGTGGGAGAGTCAGTAATGTCTAATTGAATGGGCCAGGAACAAAAGGATTCAATGGTTACTGTGCTTTTCCATTGTGAGTTTCCTATATCTGTTGAGAGATTGAGAAAAACAATGGTATCTACCTATCGTAGGGTGAAGTGAGCCAAGGGGTGGTTGTAGTCAATTTCCACAGATCTGAAGAGATTGTTTGCTACCTCTCTGAGCCCTGCTCTTACCAGTGATAAGGCTGATGAAACACCTTTCAGTTTTCATGACCTGGAGTAGCTAAGACAGTCACCTTGGAGTTTTCTGTATACTGGCTGTATGGACGTTCAGGTTCTTGTCCTTGAAGCTTTTGAAGCGGCCATTCTCCTCAGAGGACTGTGAGAATGTCTGTGGCCCTGGCTCTCTGAGGGTGGGACCATCAGAAGTGGTTCTATTGAGGGAAGCTGGATTCTGACCCAAGGAGTTAAGATGGATGGGATCCTGGACAGCCAACCTCTCCCCTCACTGCCCAGCTCCCACATCCTGTCAAACCTACACTGCTCTGTGGTAAAAGCACGTAACCGGCCAAAATAAAGTCCTACCACAAAAGAAAAGCCTACACGAATGAATTTGTGGCTTAAGTTTGGGAGACTCCCACAGGCTCTGATTTTAATCTTCTCATATTGTAGAGAGTTTCTAGATAACCTAAGGGACAGACTACAGGAATGGAGCCCAGCCCACTGTGTGGGAGAAATATTCATAAAGTTTGGAAGCCAGTTGAACGTATATACCAATTTCTTCAACAATTACCCAGTTGTCCTGAAAACCATTGAGAAGGTAAGTGGTTGTGCTGTTGTCACCTAATCCTGTACAACCCAAAGGACTGAGGTAAATGCAAAAGACCACTTCTCAGCTGCTGCTTCTCAGGCTCCCTACCCCCTGTACTTTGAACTTCTTGAGAACAGGGAGCTTGACATAGGGGCTAATACAGGGGTGAAAACACAGTGGTTCTCAGGAGCTGATAGTTGAGCTGCCGTTATCCACTGCCAAATTTTCATCCATCCCAGCCAGGTGACATGACAGTATCACATCATATCACAGTGACAGGGCACTGAAAAAGTGAGCTGGAGCGAGATTGTGAGCTCAGAATTCTCTGCTGCTAAAATGCCGGGACACACAAGCTCAGCTCCATGGACAACTTGACTATGGACTCTTGACCTTGAGGACAAGAATTAGATAGGGCAAAGTGTGCTATCAGAAACAAATGGGCGGTAAACGTTTTATAGCTGTGGGGTAAATACTGATGACCGCTTCATTAGCACAGTGGGTGCCTACAGCTATTCAATGATTTAGCTGTGGCTGCTGTCGTTATTGTAATCAATACCAAGAAATCTTCTTCAACCCTTTAATTGTTCACAGGTGTAAATAGCCTGGCTTCTTGGTGCTTGAGACCGGCAAGTCTTCGACTCAGACATTAGCAACATTGACCTCTTTTAGACATGTGCATACTGAGTCGTAGGATATAATTTCACGATGACTGAGTACGTTTGAAATGAATATTAAGTAGAGTGGACTACTTTTGTAATATTACTCTGGAAACCATGAAGGATAGAAGCATTAAACGTGGATATCAGTGATAATCAAACTCTTACAGAAATGACACAGGATTTATTGTGTGGCAGGCACTTTATGGGCGGGATTCTGTCCAGCACTCTGGGCTGGGTCTTCTACCCATTTTAAAGACGAGAAAGTTAGGTAGCCTGACAAGGTCATCCACTCAATTTATTCTAGTTCTAGTCCAACCCCACCTTAATTATAAATCTCTTACTATTCCCCTCTATTGATTAAGTCAATGGATATGGTTAGATTTGTGGCATAATTAAAATACTAGAGTTAATATATTAGAACACATGAATAGTATTGATACTTAGATTAGACAGAGATGTTGCCCTCTTGCTTTGACTGTTCTGTAGGTCACTCCTTGTTACTGGTGGAACATAAGGCTTTATAACTGTGTCACAGAGCAAAGTTTGATAATGTCATTCTCACCTTTAGTGCAGAGAAATGGCTCCTGCGTTTAGAGCGTTCTTGAAGAGGCACGATAGAACCATTGTTACCAAAATGCTGAGGTGAGTTTCCGGGAAGATCACAGCTGGGAACTCAAGGACCAGCCCTCCATGGCCTACAGGTAGCCATGAGGGAACCCTTCTCTATTTCCTATACAGTCTGCCAGAGCTGCTGCTGTACCCATCCCGGAGATTTGAAGAATATATTCACCTTCTCTATGCTCTGAGGCTCCATACTCCTGCAGGACATGTGGACCGTGGAAACCTGACCACTGCAATTGAACAAATCAAAAAATATAAAGACTACATAGATCAGGTGGGTTGCTGATACATACATATACACATACACACACATGCACACATACACATACACATACATATATACAGACCCTTCAACATCAGTGCTTTAGTGAGGGTCTCACTGGAGTCCCCGAGATGCCCTCTTTCCTGTGTACTCTTTACTTCAGTCTTTTATCCTTTTAAAGATAAATCTATATTCCTGTTTCACAAGTTTAAACACGAAGGGCATCTATTCCAAGCCAAATAATATAAACAATGTTTACAGTCACAGTACCCCCCACTCCCAGTTTTAGACTGGTTTTTCTGTGTCCCAGATTAACTTAAACTTGATATATAGCCAAGGGCCACCGTGAGTTTCTGATTCTCCTGTCACCCTCATTTCTGGAGTGCTGGGATTACATTCCTGGGTAATGTGGCGCTTGGATACAAACCCAGGGTTTTTGGGCACAGTAGGCAAGCACTCTGTCAACCGAGTTATATCCCCAGTACAACCTTCTCTAGTATGAAAGTGTAAAATTTGGATTTGTATATATAACCAAAAGGAAAAAAAAAGGTAAAATCTTTTGCTTCCAAGTTCGTCCCCACCCCACCTCCCCTTTTAAAGATGTCAAGGTGCCTTCCTGAGTCAGTAAGTACAGCACTCATTATTCCCTGTATACTACGCAGGCACTGGGCTGAATGTTAATAGCACATCATACCCTGAAAATGCTTTGTTTCTAGACTGCCTTGTTATTTGCCCTTACGAAAACACTGGTCTAGAAAATGGATAGTGTTAGTAAAGTGCCACGTACGTCCTTCACCAGGTGCCACAAAATATTAATAAAGATACCACGTTCTTTGCCTAATCTTGTTTTCTAGATAAAGGAAAACTTCAAAATGAGAGAGCAGCTGTCCGACATACAGACACTCATCTGGGGCTGCCCGGTACGTGCACCAGTCTTCTTGCTACATCTCACCATCGTGAGTTCAACCCTGTCGCTGGCCAAAAGAGACATACAGATTCTGAGGCAGCTAAACTTTGTGGGACGCCCATTACTGCCAAGAACTGTAGGCTTTCTTATAACCTATCCCTGCTGTCTGCGTTATTAGAACATGTACTAGGCTATGACTCCCTTTGAGTTGAGCACCCAGTTACATGTCTACCTGATCTCAGTCTGATGGATAAAGCCCTTGGTGCAGGACTTAGCACACTGAAAATGTCCACAATGCTTGGCAACCCTCTATTAACCCTCCACCACCTCTGTACACTTACCTGTTCACCTTTATCTTTCTGACTCCCCTATTTCCTAAGACTCTTACCGTACATATCTACCCACATGCTTTAATAATGTAGCCTCTTGCTACCTGTTCTTTGAAAATATGCTGAGTTTCTATGAAATGGCCGGTTTTCCTATTTCACTGGTTAAGTCCTATTAACCTTGAAAAAGTAGGAGTCTGTGGAGATGTCTCAGGGGGTAACAGTTCTTGCCCAAAAGCATGAGAACTTGAGTTAAGTCTCTAGGACTCGCATAAAAAGCCAGGCATGGCCATAGGCAGACACCTATAACTCCAGTGCTGTGAGGGGTTTGAAGAACCTACTATCTAAGGTAGCTGTTAGGACTAGCTGGCTGCCAGCCCCGCTCCAGGCCTGGAAGATCTCGTCAGAAGGGGATAAAGCAGCGTGGTGGTTCTTTGGCCTTTGTGCTTTACATGCACGCACGCACGCGCACGCACACTAATTTTAAAACGAAGTCAATCATGATCTCTTTAAGTTTTCTTGGTCTCCAGCTAGGAGCTGCTTCTTCCCTCGGTGTTCCGTAGTCCCATGGACAGACAGCCCTGTCATGTGACCCCGCACCCATCTAGTCACAGACTGCGAGACCCACTGTGTGTGAGCTTCTGCTTGCTTTCTGGTGTCTGATATTCAGCAGAAGCTTCGTACAGATGGTGAATGAGAGTGTCAATTGATTGGAGACACTTTTATTTGGTCCAGTGGGGAATTTTGTCATAATTTCTACCTTCACGTCTTGGTAAGGAAAGAGAAGGGTGGGTGGTTGGACTGGAAAAGCGTGGTTCTTAGAACTCATCTCTGCACCTCTGCATCTCTGCATCATCTCTGTGTCTCTGCATCGTCTCTGTATCGTCTCTGCATCGTCTCTGTGTCTCTGCATCGTCTCTTCATCATCTCTGCATACTCAGAAGCCATTCCCTGGCCAAAGCAATGCAGGACCTTCTTCCTAACCTTGCTAATTCTTTTGCTTCTTTTTCTCTCCTTTTAATCAATTTATTTATTTTATGTGCATGTATGTCCGTGTGAGGGTGTTGGATCCCCTGGATCTGGCATTGCAGACAGCTATGAGCCGCCATGTGACTACTGGGATTTGAACTCAGGACCTTTGGAAGAGCAGCCAGTTCTCTTAACCACTGAGCTGTCTCTCCAGCCCACTTCTTTTTCTTTTCGTGACAGCTCCTTTGACTGTTTTCCTAACTTTGTTTTTGATGCTAGGAAAATATGTACAAACAAAATATTTCAATAGCTCTAAAAAACTGGACAGCCTCAAAAATTGCTTTCTTATTGTCAATTTGGTTTGCTCAAGGAAGCTTGTATTATAAACTAAGAAAAGGTTGACCTTTCCTCAACTGTACTAAGTTTCCACCAACATCTGTATGCTCTGGGATGAAGAATAGTTCTGTACTAGTAGCATTCCAAATAATCTATATTTTTATTTTATAGACTTTATCAGAAGCAAACAGATACCTGATTCGGATCCAAGATGTGGTTCAGCTTCAGTGCTGTGAGGAGAAAACGGAATTCTACTTAAGGTGAGCAGCTGTCACCCACACCAAAGCTGTGAGCACCTTGAAGGCAGTCAATGTACTGTCTTGCTCATTGCTCACTGTTGAGATTTAGCACCATGTTTGACCTTGTGTGCAGTCAAGAGAACCATTGTACTGATCATACTTACAAGAATAAGTCTCTAGGTCAGTGGGTTTCAACCCATAGGCGTCAGATAACAGATATTTACATTATATTCATAACAGTAGCAGCATTAGTGTTGAAGTAGCCATGAAATCCTGTTATGGTTGGTGGTCACCACACCATGAGGAACTGTACTAAAGGGTCACAGCATTAGGGAAATTGAGGACTATTACTCTAGATGATGGATGGCATTTCACCATCTTGCTTGCATTCCAGATGACTCCTTGGTGGAATAAGAGAAAACAGTGTGTACCTAGACCGTAAACGTCATAGTAGACTTTCTCAAGGCTGATCAGTTTCCTAATGAGATCAGATCCAAGTATTGTGGGAACTCACACCGAATTTCTGCCCAAAACAAGAGGATCACTTTATTACCCTTAAGTAACTGTTCAAGTTAGCACTGAAAATGACCTTGCCATATCTATTTTGCATGCTCAGAGATGTGTAAGAACAGATAGAAAGATGCCAAGGCCCATAAATTTGTCTTCCTGTTGCTTTTTTTAAGAACAAGAACAGACAAGTTTCTCTATAATGGTTCAAGGAGCAAACAGTTAGAATTGGTGGGTCAGACGAGGTCTGTGGCAATGACCTTCCTTTCCTGTTGTAGCAATGCTACTCCACTCATAAACACTACTAATATAGAAATGCACAGCTGTGGCTAAGTGCCAATAAAGCTTTATTTACAAAACAAATGGCGTGACAGTTTTCTGATTTCTGCTTTAGAAAATGATCAATGTTTTTCAGTATTGAGGGCAAAGACAAATTATCCAACAAATAGCAACGAAATGGAAAGGAAACTCTTTTATTTCAATATTTTCAGCAGACATCTAAAGGCTCCAGGGTAGTGGGGTAGATGGGTTACCCCTTTCATCTCCATGCCCACTTTGGTAGCTCTTAAATGACCATCAAAGGCCATGAGAAGACGAGTTTGATCCCCAGAACTGACAGTGTAAGGAGAAACCCTCCGCTGAGTTTTCCTCTGACCTCCGTATGCTATTGGCACACCCCTCCCTCCCCTCCCTTCAAAGAAGCAAATCAGTGAAACAGAAAGTCAAGTCCAGGCTGCAGAGTGTCTCTTGCCTCACTGACTCAGCACTTTGATTTTTTTTTTTTTTTTTTTTTGTTGCATTGGTTTTAGTCGGTAGCAATGGGTAGGTTCTTCTGTGACAGAAAGAAGCTGGCTTCTAACCCTGCAATTCTAAACCCTCAGGCACCGTAGGAGACAGGTTAGCTGATCCAGGCTAGGATTATTCAAATCTTTATACATTGCCTCTTATCCTTATTTCTTCACGTAACTACTGGCAGTGGGTTCCCTTCATTTTGGCTGGAGAAATTGTCCAAAGAAAATTTGACTGGCTATGGAATTTTAAGTTGCTTAGTTTTTGTTTCTTTCAATATTTTCGTTCCATTTACTTCTTTCCTTCTTTCTTTCTTTCTTTCTTTTTTTTTTTTTTTTTTTGCTTGGTTGGTTTTGAAGAGAAGACAGCGCAGTTTTTATCCTTGTTCCTCTAGATTTTTGTTGTTCTTTGGAGTCAAGTTTGACTTTGAGTTTCTAAAAGAGTACATTGTGCCTAAATGTGGACTAACTCTGTTTTTTGAGCTTTCTGGACCTGCAGTTTTCTGTAGTTTTGAAAAATTATTCAACCATTAAAAAATGTATTATACAGTGTGTCTCTGTAGGGTATATGCTGGTGAGTTGAGAATTTGTAGGAATCATAGGCCTTGTTGAGCCATGATGTGAGTATTGGGAATTGAACTCAGGTCCTCTGAAGAACAGCCAATAACCACTGAGTCATCCCTCTAGCCTCTTAGAAAGTTTACTCTGAGTATTTTTCCCATTCTTTTCTCTCTTCCTTATCTGGTATTTCTGTGACATGTATGTTTTGTTTGTTTTTTTTTCAATTGCCCTTATGGTTTAGATATTTTCTTTTCTCTCCATCCTCAGTCTGTTCCTGTTTCTCAGTTGTCTTGGTTAGGATTCTGTTGCTGTAACAAAACACTATGACCAAAAGGCAAGTTGGGGAGGAAAGGGTTTATTTGGCTTACACTTCACTGCACTGTTCATCATTGGAGAATTCAGGACAGAAACGGAAACAGGGCAGGTACCTGGAGACAGGACCTGATGTGGAGACCATGGAGGGCGCTACTCACTGGCTGGCTACCCATGGCTTGCTCAGCCTGCTTTCTTTCAGAGACCAGGACTAAGCCCAGGGATGGCCCCAACCACAATGGGCTGGGTCCTTCCCCACTGACCACTAATTGAGAAAATGCCTTACAGCTAGATCTCATGGAGGTGTTTCTTCAACTGAGGCTCCTTCCTCTTGATTCTAGCTTGTGTCAAGTTGACACACAAAACCAGCCAGTCTATCAGTTTAAGATTTTTTTCACTCACACATCTTCAAACTCACCACAATTGCTAACTGTTATGCTTCTCCGTAAGCCCACCAATGTGATTCTTTGTTACAATTTTATTTTTACCATTTCTTTTGTAAGAGTTTCTGTTACAAAGTTTTCTTCTGTTTGTCCTTCTTTTTTCCCCTATTAGATTTCCTAATATATTCATCACAGTTAAATTTCTAATTTAAATATTCCAAAATTTCTGTCATATCCAAGTTTGCAATTTCTCTTCATTCTCTGCCTTTTGCCTCTCAGCAAGCCTCAAAACTTAATGAGAGCTCAAAAAACAAACAAACAAAACCAAAGCAGAGCAAACCAAAAAACAACAACCACGAAAACAGTAATAATACGGCCTTTTTGGCGTGAGGTTTCATGCCCCTTTTCTTTTTTTTTTTTATTTCTCTTATTTTATTATATATTAGATTATTTATTATATATATGTTTTTTTTATTCAGCACACGTGACAGCAGAAAATGTCAGATTAAATGCCATGTTATTGCACCAACCACTTTGGAGTGCCTAAAACTGAAGGTCTGAAAATACCAAATGTCCTCTTGTACATGGCACCAACAAAGCTCCTTTTCATTGCCTATGGATACAGAAAAGAAACAAACCCTTGAGAAAACAGTGTAGAATTTTTAACAAATAGAAACTTACTCCTACCCTAAGACCCAGCACATCACTGAGTAGTGTCCAGCCAAACAAGTTATTGAGCTACACACACACATACACACACATACACACACACACACACACACACACACACACACACACACAGACACACACACAGTCTATAATAATGCATTTGATGTTTTACAAAAAAAAAAAAAAAGCAATCCAGGGTCTTCCATGCGGTAAATGTTAAATAAAATGGTTAATTTTATTTTTAGAGTGAGATATATTACATAAATTATAGAAAGCAAGCTTTGTAACTATTAAAACAAATGGGAAAAACATTCAATTAACATTGATAAGGATTAGAATCTGAAATAATATAGTAAGTGATTATAAAATATGATGCTATGGAAGAGGAAGGGCTACCAGAAGCGATTTGATGGCAAAAGGCAAGCACAAGTACAAAATCAAGAGAAGTCAGTGCAATATAGCACTAATAGAATCCAGCTTTCATGCTACAATAAGTGTTGGCTATTCCAACAGTCCTAAAGAATAACACTGTATCCCAGTGGATCAAGGACCTCCACCTCAAACCAGAACACTCAATCTAATAGAAAAAAAAATGGGCAAGAGTTTCAAACACAAGGGCACTGGGGAAAATTCTTGAACAAAACACTAATGGCTTATGCTCCAAGATCAAGAATGGAAAAATGGGACCTCATAAAACCGCAAAGCCTCTGTAAGACAAAGGACACTGTCATTAGGACAAAATGGCAACCAACAGACTGGGAAAAGGTCCTTTCCAATCCTACATCTGATAGAGGGCTAATATCCAAACTATGCAAAAACCTCAATAAGTTAGACTCCGGAGAGCCAAATAATCCTATTAAAATGGGGTACAGAGCTAAACAAAACATTATCAGCTGAAGTACCTAAAGAAGTGCTCAACATCTTTAGTCATAAGGGAAATGCAAATCAGAAAAACCCTGAGATTTCACCTCACACCAGTGAGAATGTCATGCCCCTTTTCTTAGGTGATGCTTACTCTTCCCTCTACTGAAAGGCTAACATTCTCGATGTCCTCGTGTGTCACCATGTGCAGCCTTAGACTCCCAAACAAACCAGCACACAAATAAAGCAAGCAAACAAACAACAAGAAGCCAGCAGGGAGGTGGTAGCACAGGTCTTTAATTTCAGCACTCAGGAGCAAGGGCAGGCATTCCAAGCTCTTGACACGTCAATCGGAAGCTGGAATTCTCACTTGCTAGAACTCAGACTTAATTTAGTATTTGGATAAGAGATGAGAATACATGAGGGTTTGAGGATAAAACTAAATTATTATTACTATTTTTCTGAGATAGGGTATCTTAGTAGTGTTTTGCTGCTGTGGACACCTCGACCAAGGCAACACTTATAAAGGACAACATTTAAATGAGTCTGGCTTATTGGTTCAAAGGTTCAGTTCATCATCAAGGTGGGAGCACGGCAGACATAGGGCTAGAGGAGCCGAGAGTTCCACCTCTTGTTCCAAAGGCAAAATGGAAGACTGACTTCCAGGCAGCTAGGATGAAGGTATTGAAGCCCATGACACACCTACTCCAACAGGGCCACACCTCCTAATAGTGCCACTCCCTGGGTCAAGCATATTCAAACCACCACACAGAGTCTCACTGTGTAGTTCTGCCTGTTCTGGAACTCACTATGTAAGATCTTCTCTGGTAAATAAATAAATAATAAATAAATACCCAAAAAAAAAAAAGTAGCACAAAAATTCTGTGAGCACAGACTCACAGGGATCGACTTGCCTATGCTCCCTGAGTGCTGAGATTAAAGGCATATTCCAAAAGACATCATACCATGTTTATCCTGCAACCCTGTCGTTTTAAAGTAAATTAAACCCAAGAAATGTCATTCTCATTTCTATCGAACATTTTCACTTACAGCCTATCTGCCCTGTTTGTATTTATGCAGTGCTATAAGACCTTATGGTTTACTTGATAAATTCAACTACAACCACTTGGTGAGCGGGGAGGGAAGTGGGAGAGTTGTCTGAGGCCAGGCTGTAGTATACATGCCATCAGGAAGGCTAGCCTGGGCTATAAAGCCAGACCTTATCTCAAACACAGAAAACGAATCATAAAAGAAACGAGCTCCTTGTCATGGGACTAGCAGGTTCTGTCTGGAATACATGAGGCTTCAGAGAGCAGCGGCAACATGGTAGCAGTGACTAAGTAAGTGTTATGCCAAGGGTGAGGAAAGGTTTGTGTTCGCAAAGAAACAGTATTCTCTGGGGCAGAGAGGAAATCACAGTCGCTTTAAGAATGAGGAAATCAGGCAGCCTTTGCTTTACTGTGAACGCAGAATACAATTTTGGGCATGTTTGGTACAATGTTGGGTTTAGTTTTGAGATTGGGTCTCACTGTGTAACCCTAGTTAGACTGGAACTCAAGCCTACCTGCCGTGGTCTCCCACGAGCTGGGATTAAAGGCATGAACCACCATCGCGAGCTACAGGGTGTTTTTGTTATATACCTTGGAACTTTTGCATTCCTATTTTCTCAGAAGTACCAATTTTTGCACTACTTTTTTTGGTATTTATTTAATTTACCAGAGAAGATCTTATATGCTAGGCTGAAGCCAAGTCTGCCTTGAACTCCTGATTTTCCTGCCTCTACCTCTAAATGCTGAAGTTACAGGTGTGGGTCACACACCTGGCCAAGTTTGTTAATTTTTTTATTGGTTATTTTATTTATTTATGTTTCAAATGTTATCCCCCAGTTCCCCCCCCCATCTCATGCCCCCTCTCATTTCTATGAGAGTGCTCCCCCACCGACCTACCCACTCCGCCTCACCACCCTTGCATTTCCCTATGCTGGGGCATTGAGCTTCCACAGGACCAAGGGTCTTCCCTCCTACTGATGCCAGACAAGGCCATCCTCTGCTACATATGTAGCTGGAGCCATGGTCTCTTCGTGTGTACTCTTTGGTTGGTGGTTTAGTCCCTGGGAGCTCTGTTTGGTTGATATTGTTGTTCTTCCTATGGAGTTGCAAACCCCTTCAGTTCCTTCTGTCCTCCTAATTGCTCCATTGGGGACTCAGTTCTCAGTTCAATGGTTGGATTTGAGCATCCACCTCTGTACTTGGCAGGCTCTGGCAAAACCTCTCAGGGGACACCCATATCTGGCTCCTGTCAGCAAGCACTTCTTGGCATCAGCAATAGTGTCTGGGTTTGGTGTGTGCAGATGGGATGGATTCCTAGCTGGGGCAGTCTCTGGACGGCACCCACCCATTTCAGACATATTAACCCAGAGTTGCTCCTGTCCAAAGGAAACACAGGGACAAGGAGTGGAGCAGAGACCAAAGTTTGTTCACTTTTAAGCTTCATTTTTCTTTGTGATCTTGCTAACAGTTCCCAAGTAGAGCTCTGCAGTACTGGCAAACACAAGCTGACCTTGATCAATAGAAGATGCTACTCAAGTCCCAGACCTCAAGGAGGGCTCTACCGCCCACTGAAAAGGATACTTGCCTCTTGGCCTTCCCCCAGTAGTCATACTGTCATTTAACAGGGGAACTAAGCATGGGGGGAAGGGATCTACTAAGCATTCTCAGGGGTACTAGAATCTGGTTAGGAAGTGACTCTTACTCTAGGACTGTAAGAGCCCTTGCGATCGAGCTCCCAGTGCCTGTGCAGATTGGACTTGGGTCTGGTCACAGGAGAGCCGACTGCCTGTAGTTGCCTGTTTATTCCAGAGCGTGGGTCCAGGATTCCTGAGTTTCATGTGCTCATAGGACATGCTTCCCTGTCTGCTGGGCTAGCTAGTGCAGTAAGCGACAGTGACAGTGTCCTGCTGACCCAGTTATGAATGTACAATGTGGCACCTCTGCCCTGTGTGACTTACTACTTGTAGACATGCCAAGACCTACCACCTAATACTGGGGAAAATAAAGCCCTCTCCTTAGAGGTGGTTCTCAGGGGCGTATAGACCTTTCCACCCTCACTACTGGGACATTCTTTAGGGGAAAGCCGAACGTTCACTACTGAAGCAAGCGAGTTTCAATGGCACTGCTTCATGGTATCCTATAAGCTTACTTCCTGTTATAAAAGTTATTAGTTTTTATACTTTAGAATGTAAAAATTTTAAATATTTTCTAAACTTAAATATAGAAAAATTAATTGTCCTTTATCAGTTATGTGGCAAGACCTTTCCCATTCTCTGGGATACATGGTAGAATTATTTTTACCCACAGAAAGCTGTCTTTTCTTACAACCAGTTGATCATTTAATCTTTCTGGCTTCCTTTTTCCTTCCTTCCCAGTCTTGCCTTATCATTCTCAAAGTAACTCATCAGTTTCTAAAGCTTGCTTTTCTTTCTTTCCTCCCTTCCTTCCTTCCTTCCTTCCTTCCTTCCTTTCTTTCTTTCTTTCTTTCCTTCTTTCTTTCTTTCTTTCTTTCTTTCTCTCTCTCTCTCTCTCTCTCTCTCTCTGTCTGTCTGCCTGTCTGTCTGTCTGTCTGTTTCTCACAAGTATACTTTCATAAGTACACATGAAGCAACCTACTTGCACCAGCATAGATCATAGCCAGAGACAGGGGAATGTTTACACACAGAGCGGACTTCAGTGGCTGAGGATCACCATGGTTCTGTTTACCTGTGCACACAAAGCGCCAACATTTGGTGTCCTAAGCGCACACATTTTGCTCTTCACCTAGAGCTGACCATTTTTTAGCAACTTCAACGAAACAAAGAACTAATAACTTTTTGTGTGGATAAAACTGCCAAGCTACCTCCCTCCCTTTCAATTTCTCTCAAACGGAGTTAGAGATTCATCTCCGACTAGTAAATACTTCCTTCCCCAGGTTTGTACTTAAGGATGCCTGCAGCCATCCCAGTCCTCTCGTATTTCCCAACTTCCAGTCCCTAGGTGAAACAAAGCAGTGTGCTGTTCTCTGGTCAGGTTTAATTATAAAAATATAGCTGTGAAAAATGCATCTAATAAAGGAGGGAACATTCAATGTTCAAAAGAAGTTGCAGAGCTCAGAGGCATCGGGTCCCTTAGGACTGGAGTTACAATGGGTGTTAACCACCATTTGGGTGCTTGGAGTTGAACTCTGGTCGTCTGCTACAGCAACCCGGGGTCTTAACCCGAGCCATCTTTCCAGCCCTCAATGTTCATGTTTTGTGCATTACTAAATACTTGTCTAATGGATGATATCAAATAACTGTATCAGGTACCTTGATGGTCTATATGGTCTGAGAGATGCAAGATCACTTTACCAAGGATTCCATGAACTACATAAAAGGTCCAGAGTGGAATGAGGTCTTAGTCATGGGCATTTCATTTAAAGACGGTGAACTGTCCGACAAAGTGCATGTCCATGAACATAGTTCCCCTCTCCACTCTAACAGACTCTATGAACAGACCCAAGACCTCAGCCTCTTCCTCTTCAGTGATGTACTCCTTGTCACCAGTCGGAGTACATCTCATACGCCATTTGAAAAGACTTGTAAAACAACCTACCGGTTCAGTGCCTCGGTAGCCCTTCCCAGGGTACTCATAGAAGACATCCCGGACTCCAGATGTACGTATCTTCTTCCATGAGAGAGCGGTCTTATGCCGAACTCCTCAACTACGAAAATATCTGCGGAAGGAAGGGAAGGGCCTGAACAATTAGTAAATAATTATCAGTACTAGGATTTCATTAACTTGCCTCTGAAGAAGCGAGGTTGGCACTACCAGACACAACAGAAAAGGAGCCTTTAGTCAGAGGTGGGCAAGGGTCACATCATCCTGAGGGGTTCTGTCAGACGTGCACTTGTCTGAAGATGCTACACGCTTAAGGCGCTGTTTTGGGTGTCCGCCCACCCACCCACCCACCATCACTAGCAGTACTGGAGACTGAATCTATAGCTTCATACACACTGGCTACAGTGTCGGGCCTCTGATGTATCATTTTCCTATTCCACCGGGACTAGGTAGTTATTCCAGACTTGATCGTCCTTCTGTTAAATGGCATTTGGTTAGTTCCTCTATAAAAGAGCCAGCCTTTGAGAAGTGTTTGACCTCAGTAGAGTTCTGCCATAAAGAACTCGGCTCATACCTATGGTGCTTATTTTTAACATCCACCCTGTAACCTCTCTATTTCTTAAGCTGAACTAGACCAATGTCTCTCCCCTGCATTTGTTAGGACAGGTGACTGGGAGGTAACATTTCCCATCGCAATGCTTCTCCCTGTGTGTAGACCTCAGCTCAAAGCAAGAACAGGACCTTACTGATTTTTGACTCGTGAGTCTCACTCCTAGGATGGTGTGCAACTCATCTTCAACTACTGGGCATGGCTAGTATAGGAAACGCGCTGCTTTCCTTGTTCCTCTCCTGCGTTTACAAGGGCATTCAGCCAAGAGCACAGTTGGCTGGGTCATTAGTACCCCAGGGCTAGCGCTCAGCCTCTCTACAGCCACCAATACGATTTTTTTTAATTCCAGTTCTTTCTACGGTGACTGAAATAAGGAACTAACAGGCTTCGCACTATCTATCATTTGGCCTTTAAAATAATCGACAAATAACTATAAAGATTTCTTTTTGTTTAGAAAACAAGCTTCTAGTCTATATTTGCACTCATTTTGAATCCTTGATTGAAGGCTTTTAAAAAATTTTAGGATTAGCTAGTTAAGTTTGAATCTAAAAAACTTTTGATTGTCTGTGAAAATTAAACATCAGGGTGGCCCCAGTGGACTACTGGTTCACTTTTAATAGAAAAAAAGGTAATGTATCTCAAATGTTTTCACAGATATCAAGAATGCATTTGTTCTTCGGGGTTTAAAACGTGACTGGATCTGTGCTACTGAGTCGCCGGATGATAAGTTCCTCTGGCTGTCAGTACTCCAACATGCAATCAGAAGCAGTATGAAGTAAGACTAGACTCAAAAAGGACAAGAGGGTCCCGGAAAGTCAGATATGTTTTCTGCTCCAGAACATCTAGTGACAAGCACATAGGTATCAGTCATGGATGACGAGGGCATGAAGAGTTAGGACGACGGCCTGTAAGGTGTCCTCCAATTTTCATAATGTATGATTTAGTCGATGCATAAAATCAATATATAAAAACAATGAGTCTAAACTTTTGAACCACATATTCTGGTAACTACCGCTCATGGGCATTATTTAAGACAATTTGACGTAACAAGAAAAAAACCCTATGTGTAGGTTTTTAACAAATGGGAAATAGCCAGAATAAAGTGTTTTTTTCATGAGCATTCTAGAAAAATAGTTGAATTTGCAATTCACTAATCAGCATTTTCAGGAAACAGTTACTGATTTTAAGGATATGTCTGTAGAATATAAATGGCGGCTTTCTCAAGCCCTTGTCAGGTAGATCCTTAATGTGCATGCACTCCTTTCAAAGCATTAGAGTTCACCATGTCAGAATATTAAAATGTTTTCTGGATTTTGTTTTCTACAATTCTTAAGTACTTTTTGCTTTAAGACAAAATTCTTAGGTCTTCCAAAATAACCTTTAAAAATTTCCTTTAACACCACTAAATTAAAAAGTCAGTGATGGAAGAATCGAACTTTTTAACATCGGAAATTAATGAATGGGAATTAACTCACGGGGTTCAGAGCACTGGGTGTTCTTAACCAGGGGCCCAGAGTCAATTCCAAAAGCCCACACGATAGGTCACAACCTGTGACTGCAGCTCCAGGAGACCCAGTGCTCTCCTCCCGAGTGTAGTGCACAGCACAGGCAAGACACCCATACACATACACGTGAAAATGAGTGATCTGTAAAAATGAATGGCAATGACTGCACTGCAGGTCCGGGGCCCTGAGGGCTGTCACAGTTCCACACAAGCTTCCAGAGGGAGCTCCGATGTCACCACAGTGAGTGGCGTGGCACAATAATCCTGAGAATGAATGCAGCAGTGTACCCAGGCAGTGAACAACAGCTTCCTAATTGGACTTAATACCATCTCAAACACACACGCGTGCGCGCGCACACACACACACACACACACACACACACACCCACTCACTCTCACACAGAGCATGCCTGGTCCTGGAAACCCAGCCAACTCCAGAGCTGAAATCTTGGACCTTGGAGAAGAATCTACAATTTCCCCTTTACTAAAGCAGCACAATCCCTAACTGTCATCTAAATATTTGTCCTTATGCTCACAGATAAGTGCGGTCCTTACTTCTCAACAAGGAACCCTTTCTTTGCAACAGATGGACTCAGTGCTGAAAGACACAACTAATCAAAAAGTGGAGCCCAGTCCCAATGGATTCATCTACAAGACGACCCTAAACCTAAAGCTAAGGGAACATTTTGGGGGCTGGGGTCGTAATAGCCAAAGGATCCGGGCATTTTCTGAGAGAATGTTTCTCTTAGTAAGTCTCACCAACATGACTACCCATACATGAGCTGAATGGGGCACTACTATACAACTGCCAGTCAATTCTACACAGAGAACTACAGACAACCGGGGGGTGCCGAGAGTGGAGAAGTCAAATCCAGTGCCGAATGCTCGGCCCTGAAATCATGCACAGGAGTAACACCTACAGAGTGAGCAGGCTGTATTTATGTGTTTAGGAATTGTACTGCACATACATATCTGTACATGTATATAACAAGAATTAATGAAAAAGAGACCATGAATTTGAAAGAGAGCAAGGAGGGGTAGATGGAAGGGTTTGGAAGAAAGAAAGAGAAGAGGGAAATGATGTAATTATATCATAATCTCAAAAACTAAAAGAAGTACCTGGCCTTTAATCCCAGCACCCCAGAGGCAGAGCCAGGAAGACTTCTGAGTTTGATGCAGCCTGGTTTATATAGAAGTCCAGGACAGCAATGAATACAGAGACCCTGTCTCAAAAATAATCAAGTAAATAAAAGAGAAAATCTAGCAAAAAATGTGCCAGTAAAGAAATTTAGCTAAATAAATTTTTTGCATAGTTAAGTGTATTAATGTAAGTTATAATGTATTAATTAGGATTAGGTTATTGGTCCCCTTTTTATTTCATAATGTGTTATGGTTAGTAAATTCATTGGTACAGTGCAGGACTGTGAACTCAGAACACTTAATTACATTTGAATACTGAAGATATTTCTAATTCTTAAAAGTTTAAGTCCTGGCTAAAATATATAGAAATTAAATATCGTTTTTTTAATTAATGTAAAAACTATACTTCTGATTTTGTTCCAATGGATCTGTAAAAGTTTAATATTTCTAAAATAACCATTAAGAGAATCATCTGCTTGGTAGTTAGCAATGAATGCAAATTAATAAACATTACCTAAACGTATCTACCATATGCTATGAAGCAAATCTGAAGACAGTGCAGTATCCTGACAGGAGGACGCACCCGAGAGGAGTGCGACACCTACATGGGAGAGAGTAGATGGCGACACAGTTAATGAATGGCAGCAGAGAAATCTCAAGTGACCGGTGTTCATGTGACCCGAGACCCTCAGAAATTTAAAACCCTTTACTTGTAAACGCTATCTGTGACGCATCAGCGTTTGCTTGCACCAGTGTACATACAGCTCCAGGGACAGTCCTGGGTGTCATTCCTCAGGCATCTTCTACGTGATTTTCTTTAAAATAAAGACTGAGTGGATCTTTCGATGGCCAGAGAACCAGAGGGACCTGCCCGTCTGGACTCCCAGTGCGGGGATTACAAGCACACTAACAGGCCTGGCTTTTAAAACCACAAACAAACAAACAAACAAACAAACAAACAGGGCCTGTGAATTAAACTCAGATCTTACGTGCAGGGCAAGTATTCGCCAACGGAAGCCCCCAAGCCCAGGAAAACAGCGCCTCAGTCACACAAAGGCAGTGATGTCTGCAAGTGGCTCCTTCTACTCCGTATGTAGTGGTTTCATCCTGTTCCTTCGCCTTGAGAGAGCAGTGAAGGAAGACCTATCTTCATAAGTCATAAGCTTTTACCGTTCCTGCTGAATTCTCACGTAAACACACAGAAGAATCCTGTCATTGGTGAAATTGGTCAGAAAAGCATAGCCCCCGACCCTGAGTTGTTGTGAGAACAGTTTTTAGAACCTCGTGGTTCCGGAGAATGGCGACTGAGGCTCTGAGGAAGAAAGGAAAGGAACTTCTGAGAAAATACATCAGGCTCCCAAAGCAAACACTGAGTAGGGAGCTCATCCTAAAACACTCTATAGACTAGATGCTGCACAGAGAGGGACGCTGGCAGTTTGATATCATTTTCGTTTGTGTCTGAGGAGAAGCCCATTCTGTAAATCCAGTCACAGCATGGTTTGGTCACAACTACGAGGGCCAGTATTACTGCCATCTGATGTTATGGCCTAAGAAGGCTCAGGCAGGCCAACAAACACAACGTAGTCTCCAGAGAAAGTCCTCCTGACCCTTTTATTGAAATTAAAAAATAAAAGATACTTAAATACAATGGTGAACATATAGGGTAAAACAAATCATAAAATTTAATGTTCGATTAAGCAGTGAGCTGAATGTTTGGGTTTCCAAAGAGGCTTTGAACCCAGGACTGCTTCAGAATGGGCGAGTTCACAGTTAACGGCCATCACTTAGAGGTGAGAGAACGGTCGGAGCTGTTCCAGTTGAACTTCCAGGGAAATTCTCTCCTCAAGGACATCCTGAAAAAGATGCAAAGTCCAAGTTACAATTCGAGTAGACAGAAGTCCGATGCTAGCCCTAGCCCTGCTTCACGACGACAACTGTATCTGTCAGGGAAAGAAACAGTGATTTGTATTTAAAATACATATTTCACTTTAGAACCGCAATTTGAATATTCGTAATAGGAAAGCATGATCCTACTAATTCAAAGTCATTTCTGATGACAGAACTAGGTAATAAAATGCTTTTAGTTGTTAATCGTTAGAAAAGCTAGTAATTGTAGTAGATGGGTATTAGTGAACAAATTTTGAATAAAGCTTTAATTAAATGTACACGAATTTTCTAACATGAATTCTATCCTCTGGTGATGGTTGGATCTTCATTGTGAATTTCAGTTCTATTAAATAAAAAAATGATATATTTTGCATTCAAGATAATTTATAATGATAATAATAATAATGATGATGATAAACAGCAGTACTAGCAGCAGCAGAGAGAGACTGACTGTATACTTGTGTGTATGTATATGTGTATGTGTGCATGCTCTCACATATATGTAGAGGGTGGAGAACAGCTTTCAGAAGTCCGTTCTCTTCACCCACCATGGGGTTGTGGGCAGAGACACAGGAGATCATGCTTGCAAGGCAAGGCCTTTCACTGGCTCACCCACCTCCCTGACACTACTTTGACTTAAGGTTTGTCTTGTTTTTTTCACACACAGGGTGATTTAAATGTTTTCACTCCTTGTCTTAATTCTACTGGCTTAATTTCCTATTACTGCATCCAAGTTAATCAGAGAATGAACTAGTAACTGCCTAAGTGCCTACATACTACACGGAGCACAGAGCCACGTATGCTTACATACTGTGGGTTCTCAGTGCACTTTTCTTCTCCAAGTTTCTTCAAGGAAGTGAACAATGTTGTAGGAATAGTGATGTATACATTCATACATATATACATACATACATAAGCAGGATAAGACACTGCACACAACTAGAATTGTGTTGAGAAATTCCTTTCAGTATTAAAAGATTCAAAGGCTAACACAAGATTTTTAGCTACATACTTTTCCTCCGCTTTGAGGAAGTTTTGCAGAGTGGCAGGAGCTGTTGGATCAGCTCCAAGTTCCCTGGAGCTGAGATGTGTAGCAACCATGGAACTTGAGATGGGAACGCGACCCTACCTTTAATTGCTGTTGCAATTCACTGTTCAGTCTGGCCAGAACGGTGTTGGTCTCCTTATTGCGTCTAATTGATGCCTGGATCGCCTTCTTATCTTTCCCCACAGATCTGAGAAGACACAGGGGCAAAACATCCTTCATTTCTTGTCCCTCTTTAATCCCCTTCTCCCAGTGACTTCAAAGCAGAGAAAGAGAAGGAACGTCTCCCTCTTAGAAGAGCTTCATTTCACTTGCTGTTTCAATGGTAACTGAGAAGGCAGAAGCTTCAAAACCCCGAGATGAGAGCTGTTACTTATTACTGTAATCATCCTGTTGGATTCCCAGAGTACAACAATCTGGTTGAGCGCTTGCAGGCTCTGTCAACAACCAGGCCCTGCACCTTTTTGGCTCCGGGGGCCTCACTGCTCCTGCTTACAGGGTATCTTTTCTCCTCTTAGAAACAGGAAAGCTGGCCAGAGGTGGCCCAGATGGCAAGGGTGCTTCCCACACAGTCATGATGACCACTCTGACCCACCCCTGGGATCCATGTGGAAGGAGATCCAACTCCCCAAAGCTGTCCACTGGTTTCCAAATGCATGGCACATGTGTGGAGGTCAAAGGACAACTTGTAGAAGCTGGCTCTCTCCTGCCACCATGTGGGTCCTGCTTTTGAACTCTGGCTGTCAGGTGGCGAGCACTTTTACCCACAAGCATTTCACTGCCCCAAGAAACCTCTGGAAGACTTTGTTTAGCTACAGAACTAACCTGCCTCTTTCAGCCTCGTGTTTTAACTGCTTTTGTTGTCAGTAACTAAATGTCCTGAGGAATAACTCGGATACCTGGGGATAGACGGCTGAGACGCTAGAACAGCAGCTAAGACACCTGTCTTTTGTGTGTGCTCATCCACATCTGGCCGCAACTCATCTTCTGACTTTAATCTTCTCCGAACAGGTTTTGGTGGTGGAGCCAGAGGTGTTGTGCCTTTGCTCTAAGAACCAAGAGAAACGAGCGAGCGTTCTTAGTGATCCAGCTCCTAATTAGCACGGTGTGAGCACAGACTGCCTTTTTAAAGCCATGCTACTAAAAGGGAGGCTACTCAGCTTATTTAAAACAACTTATGTATTTGTGGCAACAGTAAAGGGAAAAAACCAGTAGCAAATGCTTATGACCGTGCAGCCCAGGCAGAGCCCACGCCCCCTTGCTTCAGCCTCGCTGGTGCCGGACTGGAGGTGCTCACCCAGGCACACGGCCTTAGCCATCTTTATTTCTAACAAGCATCTCACAAGTCCCGCAGACACAGAAAACCGTCCACATTATACAAAGATGGTTCATACCACATTGGCAGGAACACCAGCGGCTGTCTTTTCTTCGACTTTACTGTCTGCTTGGGCAACTCGAAGAGAGCTTGAGGGGTCAGAAGCTTTTTCAGCCTAGGGATGAATGCAGTGTCTCATTACTATGTAACTATGTAGTTAAGCACAGAACATGTAACAGAGATGCTAGGAGCTGTTCATTCTGACAGGAAGTCTGAGGTGAGGATGAGAAACACTGAGAACCTTTCTCTAGCACTGAAGTTGGCAAACAAGATCTGAGAGCAGGAAGTGAGAGGTGCAGCCATGGCTCTGAATCTGCAGCTGCTTGCTGTAAGGCTGTGACTGTGAAGGGACACACGGAGACAAGCACACAAACAACAGTCTCCTAGGCACACTCACCTCTTTCCCCAAGTCACTACTGCCTTCCCGGGTACAGTGTACCCCTAGTAGGCTGGGGGAGCTCAGGCCCTACCAATAAAAGCTTCCCTGTGGCCAGACCCACGAAATCTGCAGCTTGTGCCCGTCAAACTACCATGCGCTGTTGCCTCTGTTAAAGGTGCAGCAGCTGAGGCGATCAGAACAGTGATGTCAATGTTACTCTTTTCTTTTCAACTATACACAGATATATTTTCAATAATTTAAATCAGAGATTCGAATAGACAATGCCATCAGAGTGCGGACTACTAAATCTACAGTTGATTGGAACAGTCTGGGAAGATTACGTTTTAGCGTGGTATTGTTTGGAGAGAGTGTGTGTTGCTGAAGTGTGTAGCTTCTGTAACCATAGCCTGTTATCCTATGGAAGTCTTCAATTCCTACAAGCAGAGGCTTAGCACTAACTTTCCAGTGCAGCATTAACTAGGACCAGTGTGTGTTTCATGTCATACCTAGCCCTGGCCCTAACATCCGAATCTTACTAAACATCTTACTGCAACTGTCAGATTCAGCAGTTAATAAAGGAGCTGAGAAACATGGATCTAGGGATACACATCCTCAAAATAGGCAGCAGCAGGGGTTTTACTCACTGCTGCCTCTGCTAATTTAATCTGCTTTTCAAGAGTCTTCTTTACAGCATATGGGAGGAACTGTCACAATGGCCTGAACTCTAGAAAACTCACCGGCAAGACCTCAGGGTGTTTTTCGGCTTCACTGTCTTGTTCTTCAGAGACATTTGATGCAGCGAATACTTCAAATTGGCTGAAATCTGCAAAATTTGGTTGTTCTGGTATCTGCTGAGGTGAGGTACTAGTGTGAGTTATTAGACCATCGGCATCCACTGGGCGGTGGACAGAGGGACCCGGTGCCTGTATGTGATTTACAACACAGAAGCAAACGTTAGCATCACCAGTGCCACGGCGTGTCCTCCTCCATAAGGTAGCACAGGACAGCAAACACCTCAGATCTATTAGTACAGAGTCTACCACTGTCTGCTGACCTTGGCTTTCTCTCAGTAAGATGCCAGGCTACTGTGTAGATACACTGTATACCCGTGCCTCTGCAGATGGCACTTTCTCTTCAGAATGCCTTTTCTGCAGCAACTACCTCTTTATCCTCTGGGTCTCAACTCAGACATCTCACCTGCATCTTCTCAACATGCTTGTTCACGTTACTGACCAGCAAGGCTGTGCCCCAGTACTGACCAGCAAGGCTGTGCCCCAGTACTGACCAGCAAGGCTGTGCCCCAGTACTGACCAGCAAGGCTGTACCCCAGTACTGACCAGCAAGGCTGTGCCCCAGTACTGACCAGCAAGGCTGTGCCCCAGTACTGACCAGCAAGGCTGTGCCCCAGTACTGACCAGCAAGGCTGTGCCCCAGTACTGACCAGCAAGGCTGTACCCCAGTACTGACCAGCAAGACTGTGCCCCAGTACTGACCAGCAAGGCTGTGCCCCAGTACTGACCAGCAAGGCTGTACCCCAGTACTGACCAGCAAGGCTGTACCCCAGTACTGACCAGCAAGGCTGTGCCCCAGTACTGACCAGCAAGGCTGTGCCCCAGTACTGACCAGCAAGGCTGTACCCCAGTACTGACCAGCAAGGCTGTACCCCAGTACTGACCAGCAAGGCTGTGCCCCAGTACTGACCAGCAAGGCTGTACCCCAGTACTGACCAGCAAGGCTGTGCCCCAGTACTGACCAGCAAGGCTGTGCCCCAGTAGTCTATAAATACATCTACTGCAGCACTTCAGTTCTGACCTAGCAGGGAAGTAAATGTCCAGGGAGATAGAGAGGAGTCTGTCTGAGCCCGTGATGGACCCAGGACATCATCAGACACCTCCATCTCCTAACCCACTACTCTTCTGCTGCACCCTAAGACAGCATCATTTGTTTCGTAGTAACACAAACTGTTACTGAAATCCTTGCCTTCCAGAGATAACTATGAATAGATTGAAATGTCTAAGGCAAACTCATCCCGAGCACTACAATAACTGGCACTTTAAACAAGAACACGGGAGAACCAATCACCTGTGAGGGCTGAGGTCTTGGAGGCACTGCAGGAGGGTGGGTAACAACTCCAGCCTGTTGTTGGCCTGTGTGAATATACAAGTCTCTTTAGTGATTACAGTTATTTTCCTGCAGAAGAACCAGGTAATGACCACATGGTAAGACACGTCTAAGGGCACATGGTAACCTTTCAGGGTGGTCACTATGGTGGGGTGGAGGCTACAGCTCAGTGGCTGTGCAGGTGCCTAGCATGTCTGAGGCTCTGAGTTTGATCCATGTGACGTGGTGTCTCACATTTTGTTCTAGAAGTCGGGAGGTAAGGCAACGGGATGAAAAGTTAGTACAGTCAACTTTGGCTACATGGTGAGTGTGAGGCCAGATGGGCTATGAGACTGTGATAAACAAAGTCCAACCCAAAGGATCCACAAGGTCCAATTTCATGGCTCCCTCACACCTCACTTCTCTTGTCAACCTATCGCATGAAGGGCTGCTGACGAGCCTCTGCTTATTTCCTTAACGCTAACCTGTTCTCGGTTTCTCCTCCACCCTCTGACTGCTCTTCTACCAGATCCACGTCTCCACATTCTCCCTGAAGACTATGCTCTCTTTGTAAACAACTTTCGATACTCCCGTTTTCCTTGAATCACACTGAGCGAACCCCACCTCTGCCTGGCTCTTCTCTCATCACCACCGCAGTACTGCAGCAGTGTAAACATAGCATCTCGGAGTCACTGTCCTTTCCCACCTTCTCAGTCCCCTCAGCACTGACGCAACCACATCAGGTAGGTTTTCCTGTGGTATCTAAGTGCCCATCTTTATTATTTGTGCATAAATACACCTTATAGTTAGAAAAACAACATTCTCCCCACTTAAAAATTTTTTTCAATTTGATGTCTTTCTACTTTATTTTGGGTTTTCAAGACACATTTTCTCTGTGTAGCATTGGTTATCCAGGAGCTAGACTCTGTAGATCAAGCTGTCCTTGAACTCAGAAAAACACATTTTTCTTAAATGTAAACAAAAAAGTTGTATCTTAAATTAACATTAAAACAATGTATATTATTATAATTAATGTATATTATGATTCCCCAGCCCCTCCCTACCTGTGGCAACTGCGAAGGTCCGATTCATATCTAAGGATGATGATCTAGAATGAGAAGGCTGTGGCCTGGGAGGGGGAGGTGGTGGTGCAGTGTTATCCGGGGACGCTCCTGAATGAGACCTGCAAAATTCACCAGTCAGCCAGTTACACCAGCCACAGAGCACCGACCTTTCTTAGGCATCTGCCTGGACTGAAGAGCCAAGGGCCGGATCTGGATGACATTTTCAGGCAGTACCTATGAAGATACTACAACTAATACAACAGCACTGTCTGCGCTGTGTCTGAAACAAACGGCTACTTAACATGCCAAATACCCCTCTATAAAGTCATAAATAAACCTGTAAAACTCTGGAGGTTACTGTGCACATGATTTCATCACGACGGACCACAAAAGAGTGATGCTTCCCTCCTACTGAAAGCCGTGCGAGCTAAGAAGCTGTTTTCAGAAGAAAGCCTCTAGCTGGTTACTCTTCAACAGCCTGGCCTTGGGAAGCCAGGGCAGAATCTGCTTATACAATGAGGTGCCGTGCAATGTCACCAGAGCTGCCCACTTTACAGGTCACTATGCCATGCGAAGCTCAACTTGCCCTAGAGAGTCTTTATTCTTTTATTTTTGTATTTATTTATTGAATATTTTATGTATTTATACTTCAAATGTTATACCCTTTGCTCTTCTCTCTTACCCAACCCCCACTTCTATGAGGATGCTCCCACTCCCACCCAAACACCCAGGCTATTCCCTGATACTGGGGAAATGAGCCTTCATAGGACCAAGGGATTCTCCTCCTACTGATGTCAGACAATGCCATCCAAAGCAGCTGGAGCCATGGGTACTCATTGGTTGGTGGTTTAGTCCCCAGGAGTTCTGGGGTATCTGGTTGGTTGATATTGTTGTTCTTCCTATGGGGTTGCAAACCCCTTCAGCTCCTTCAGTCCTTTCTTTAACTCTTCCATTAAGGTGTCTGTGCTCAGTCCAATGGTTAACTGCAGGCATCCTCATGTGTATCATTAAGGCTCAGGCAGAGCCTCTCAGGAGACATCCATATCAGGCTCCTGTCAGCTAGCACTTCTTAGTATCAGCAACAGTGACTGGGTTTGGTGGCTGCATATGGGATGGATTCCCAGGTGGGGCAGTCTCTGGAGGGCCTGTCCTTCAGTCTCTGCTTCATTCTTTGTCCCTGTATTTCCTCCTGTGCATAGTTTGTTCCCCCTTCTAAGGACCACACTTTGGTCTTCTTTCTTCTTGAGCTTCATATGGTCTGTGAATTGTTTCTTGGGTATTCTGAGCTTTTGGGCTAATATCCACTTATCGGTGAGTGCATACCATGTGTGTTTTTCTGTGATTGGGTTACCTCACTCAGGATGATATTTTCCAGTTCTATCCATTGCCTATGAATTTCATGAAGTCATTGTTTTTGATAGCTGAGTAATATTCCATTGTGTAGACGTACCACATTTTCTGTATCCATTCCTCTGTTGAAGGGCATCTGGGTTCTTTCCAGCTTCTGGCTATTATAAATAAGGCTGCTATGAACACAGTGGAGCAGGTGTCTTTTTTATATGTTGGGGCATCTTGTGGGTATATGCCCAAGAGAGGTATAGCTGGATCCTCAGGTAGTTCAATGTCCAATTTTCTGAGGAACCTCCAGACTGATTTCCAGAATGGTTGTACCAGTCTGCAATCCCACCAACAATGGAGGAATGTTCTTCTTTCTCCACATCCTCCCCAGCATCTGCTGTCACCTGAGATTTTGAGCTTAGCCATTCTGACTGGTGTGAGGTGAAATCTCAGGGTTGTTTTGATTTGCATTTCCCTGATGACTAAAGATGTTGAACTTTTTAGGCGCTTCTCAGAAATTTGATACGGGTACACAGACAGGCAGATAGATCAGTGGAATAGAAATTAAGACCCAGAAATGAACCCACACACCTATGATCACCTGATCTTTGACAAAGGAGCTAAAACCATCCAGGGGAAAAAAGACAGCATTTTCAACAAATGGTGCTGGTTCAACTGGAGGTCAGCATGTAGAATGTAAATTGACCCTTTCTTACCACTTTGTACTCAAGGTCAAGTCCAAGTAGATCAAAGTCCTTTACATAAAAACCAGATACACTCAAACTAATAGAAGAAAAAGTGGAAGACCCTAAAACACATGGGCACAGGGGAAAATTTCTTGAACAGAACACCAATGGCCTATGCTCTAAGATCAAGAATGGACAAATTGGACCTCATAAAACTGCAAAGATTCTGTAAGGCAAAGGACACTGTCATTAGGACAAAATGGCAACCAACAGATTGGGAAAAGATCTTTACCAATCCTACATTCAATAGAGGGCAAATATCTGATATATACAAGAACTCAAGAAGTTAGACTCCAGAGAATCAAATAACCCTTTTAAAAAATGGGGTACAGGGGCTGGAGAGATGGCTCAGCAGTTAACAACACTGGTTGCTCTTCCAGAGGTCCTAGTGTGTCTGAAGGTAGCTACAGTGTACTCATATACATAAAACAAATAAATAAATCTTAAAACAAACAAACAAACAAACAACAAAAACCACAGGAGAAGTCCACACATCAAAGAAAGGAAAGAGTGGTCTTCTCACTTTCTAAGTTCCTTGGAAATTTGGGAGGGGGTGCTCCCCCTCTCCCCCTTTTCCCTCCCTCTCTCCAACAGGCATACTGCAGAAGTCTTTTCTCTGTATGTAAAAATGTGAGGCAAAAGATGCTTTTTTCCTGTATGTCTGAGTGGCTAGTGAGGCCGATGCAGACAAGCCTCTATCACCCACCCTTTGCTTGCCCCAGGTACTGTTTCTGTGTCTAAGGTGGCGGTGTGAGCAGGCAGCTCCCGCTGGGCCATGCTTTGGGTGTTTAAGGAACGTTCTTGTGGTACTCCACAGTCAGATGCTCATCAGATAGATTCTCACTGCTCTCCTGACAGGATCGCATTACCGTCTATTTCCAGGAAGTTATCAACTCTTTTTAGACTCTCCACAAAACACATAAACAAAACAAAACAAAACCGACAACAGGGTTGGTTGCTTTTTACTTTTTCACAAGTAGAACCAAAATATTTGACTTTTGCATAAACTAACAGTTATCTAACAGCTTTCCAGAGGAAATAATTAGTGCTTGGTCTGACGTAAGCAGATATTAGTGTTCACAGGGAAATAACAGTCTTCTTGATAACTACTGACCTTTGACGAGCTCCATTGCTCCCAATCTGCTCCGGGTCGGAAGGGAAAGAGTCCGAGCTACTGTACCCATCTGCTGATAAAAGAAACCTTCTAGTTAATAATACTCATTTCTTTGCCTTTTACTTTTTGTACCCCAAATGTTATACATTGTTTAGCTGCTCCAAAATTGGAGACATTCAGAAACTTCAGAATAGGCTAACTCCAGTGTTATCAACTCTAAAACTCACATATGCTATGCATAGCTATATAGAAGTCAGAATACGCTACAATCTAGATAAGCTGTAGTGTGCCCTTCCAATGCGATCTGCCAAGCGCTCAGGTGCGATGGCATTTTGATACTCGAGAAGTTTGGAGTCTGAACCCATTCTTATTTTGGATTCTGAGATTACTGTTGCTGACTCTGTATTATAAACTCACGAAATATGATTTAAAGCAGACAATAAATGGTTAACCATGGACACTGAGAATCTGAATAATCATTTTATTTTTACAGTAGGAATAAATTGCTTTGTGGTAGAAAACAGCTACTTTCACATAAAAGACTGGAAAATGAAAAGAAAGCTTGTTTTATCTGGGCATGGGGATACTGTGCACAGATAAAAGGAACTTTCTCTACTACTGTAACCCTCCCGCTCTCCCTCCGCTGCCGAGGTCGCTCTTGACTCCTTCCTCCTGTGCTACACAGGTGAGCAAACCCTCCAGTGACAGCCTCTTCCTACTGAGGTTACACAGCACAGTCCCAAACCTGGCCAGTCCTCACCACCCAGACCCCTCCCACTCTGGCCCAGACCCCATCTTCTTGTGGTTGGATCACTACAACCCCCTCCTAGTTTAGCGCTTGCCTACCTTTGGCCTGGTACTAGAACAGAAGGGCAGTATTTTAAGGTCTCTGTCTTTCCTCCATGGAGAACTCTCTAACGACCTTTCATACCATTCAGTAGGAGTGAAAATGTTTCAATAGCCTTCTACCGTTCTCTTACTTGGTACCAGGCTTACCAACTATGACTCTATTCTGCAGACACAAGCTTCCTGCCTAAGGGCTCCATACTGGCTGTTGCCTGTCTTTTAGTCATCTTTCTTTCCCATACGTCACAGAGCTGTCTGTCATTCAGCTCCTTCAAATTTTAAGACAAATGTTATTTTTTAATAAGGACTTCTTTGTTCTCATTTAAAATGGCTTTCATTCTCTTTTCCAGCTTTTCAGTTCTCTTCCTGAAATTAGCTTTCCTTTCACAGAAGAGTTACCCCATCTTATAAATGTAGCACAGATGAAGACTTGTTCTGCTTTGTTTACTGCTAAACCCCCACCCCCTTGACTGGAACCTGGCACATAGTATCCACTTATCATGGCTGGATGAACCAACATCCAATGTTTTGTGTGAAACAAAGAAAGGTCAGGGGAAGAGCCAATGGAACTCAGTGAAGGCAAACAGGTAGCCTGCCCTGAGGAAGGGACACTGATGGGAGTATTCACCACATACACTGTAGAAGGCTTTTAAGAGTTATTGTCCCCGATTTTACACAGTGAACACTGTACTAAAAAGACACAGATTTCAATTCCTCAGACTTTAAATTTATTTAATAAACTCAAATGAGAGATGTGATGCTATCTTTCACTTACCTACGGTATTTCCAGAAGGAAATTTTACTGATGAATTGATTTTATTTTCTTCTGAAAGATCAGATGGCTTCACAAGTAATGGGCTGGTGGGGTTAGTATGATCTAGTAGAGAATTAAACGGTCACAATACAAGAGACAGACATTTTATGTTCAATAGAAGATTGAATTACAATTAGACTTCATTTAGGTAATGCAAAAGTGTCATATAAGATGACATAATATTTTAAATAAAAGTGAATATAAACCTGTCTATGGGAAATTGTGTTATCTTCCACAGTAAGAGGTCATTTACTTGTCTGTCTTCACTTGGTTACCTTTATCCCAATAGCACAGGGAACAAACCACCCCAAATCTGGGCCATAAATGATGACGACGCTGTCTGGTAACTGACGGCAGTGCGTTTGCCTCTGAGGAGCCTTAGTGGGAATGGTGCTGCACACCTGGACTGCAGCACTTGTGAGGCTGAGCTCCAGACGCGAGGCCGGTCTGGGTTACACAGTGAGGACCCACAAGGCCGCGCAGGACCATCTGCAGCTTAGGTTAAAGAGCACTCAATGGCTTCTTCTGACCGCCTCACATACGAGACACACGTGGTGCACACATATTCACATAGGGAAAGTACTCATATATGTAAATAGCATAATGTAAAATAACAAATTTAAACAATAACAAAAAAGCCCAAACAGACTCCAGAGTATCAGAAGTGTCTCATTTTCAAATGACCTTATTTATTTTGTGAAAATTTCCCATAAACACTATTTTAAATATTTATATGAAACAATATCCTTTTAAAAATTATATTGTTTAAACAGACAGCCCTGAAGGGAAGTATGAGGTTAAAAAATAAGCAATTGCTAGTCAGGAGTGGTGGGGTACGCCTTCACTCCCAGAACTCTGGAGGCAGAGGCAGGTGATCTCTGTAACTCTAGGACACCTGGTTATGAAATGGGTTCCAGGCCAGGCAGGACTATGAAATGAGACCCTGGCTATCCAAACACACAAACACCCAGAACCCAATAAACGGCCTAGGAGAGAAACGTGGAGCTCTGGGTGCTGGCAGCGGGGCAGCGGGGCAGCGCAGTCCTTACCACCGCTGCTTCTTTTCAGCTCCATCTCCTGCATGTGGATTTTGCTTGGAGTCATACGAATGGGAACTGGATGCACAATGGCGGTATCCTAGAGACACGAAAAGTGGCATTGGCATTAGGACTTGTGGGACCCTGGGACGAACAACACTGACAGCCCCTGCACACGTCTTTCTCATTCACAGTAATGCAAAGGTGGCAGCTTTAAGAATTAACAGCTCAATTTAAGAACATCAAGTTTACATGATGAATAATTTGATTTCATAAGGTAATTTGAAGTTGAATGATTAAAGAAATTCATGAAATCTGCTTATTAAAAACATAGTTCAAAATCATATTTGAAAACAAACTGCAATGGTGTGATGAGATTATAGAAATGTTAAGCTTTGAGGAAAATTAAAATATTTAGGAGAACTCAAAAGCTAAGTGACAGACTGAAAATTGTTTATACTAAACTGCTCAAAAAAATTTTAACCTTTAAAACAAAAATAACTAGAAGTCTGTTCTACTGCAGTTGTGGGTATGATAACTGCTTCCTATCCGGAAAGGAATACACTACAAGAACAAGAAAGACCCCCAAACTAACAGGCCAGTATTTTAGGACTGTGATACATCAAGCCATGTCTACGCTGCCTAAGTGATTTCAGGGTACAGCAGTTGACAGCAGTGACTTCTCAGAAGACGGAAGGGAGGGAAGAGTGAACAAGGCCGCATCCCAGAACCGGGACGGAGGCAGAGGGAGCCCGTAGGAAGGAGCCCAGCTCTGCAGCTGAGAGCTCTGGAGAGCAGCCAGAGCCACATCAAACACCTGGCTTCAGAGTCCCTGGAAGCCCTGGCCAGGAGGGCGTGGCTCCTTACAGGAGGATGCAGTAATGCAGTTAGGAGTGGTGCGGGACACTGCCTTCAGTTCACAAGGACGATGCTCCGGTGTTCACTGAGTGGACAATTACACCAGCATGTGCCTTTTATTGGCCTCTGCTGGCCTACTCTCATCGTTTCTAAACTTAAACGAATTACAACCAATCTGTCATGGCTATTACATCCAACCAATCTGTCATAGCTATTACATCCAACCAATCTGTCATGGCTATTACATGGACAAAGCCATTTAGAATAATTTCCTGTTGCAATTCCAGTGAGAATCTAACCAAGATTCCTGTCTATAACTAATAAACCTGGATCATCATTCCCTGTCCCCTAAAATTACACTTAAAACATCTGTGATACACACAGATCAAAGTTTTGATTTCTCTTATATTTTCAAAAAATACTTAAATAGTAATGTAAGACATTGTCATATTTATGATTATAAAATGTGGCTTTATTGATAACACCTTGGTTTAATTTCTTCACGTTGTCACAATCTCTATCATTGTTAAGCTGGCTGGTGTTGGCTTCTCGATGTTGTTAGCTGTGTTCTTTGATGGTCTGAACAGGTTTGCACTTTTCTCTTTTGCTGTCTCTGTGCAGGCCTCTCTTTTACTCTGGTCTGTTTCTAAATGATATAGCTTTTACACACACACACACATCATTTTGCAGTGCGTGATTAATATCCTTGGGATTCTTTGTAGCTTATGTTTGATAAATGTAATTGAGTCTGATTTGGTCTACATAACTATTAAAATAGTTTTGTGCTTGTGGCACTTTTACAAAACACATATTCCTGTTTCTAATTTAGACGCTTACATGTGACCCTTTCCCCACGACTGTCAATGTGGACCTTCTGTACACTCTTGTCTTGGATGTAGAATTTCTAATACACTCACTGGATGAAACTTTTAACTGTGCAATTCTACTCATTGATATATTGATTGCTGAAATTCTACTCATTGATAAATTGATGCTGAAAGGGGTTATGTATTCCTCTCTAAAGTGATTTTCCATTTTGAACTTTATAATTTTTGCTTCATTTTTAAAAGATTTTTATCTTTAATTGTGTATTATGGTCATCTGAATGAGAATGGCCCCATAGGCTCAAATGTTTTACTACATTTTGCCATGACTTTGTCCCACACCATTGTGGGCTCCAACTAAAACTCCAAGTCCAGTAAATGCTCTTTGTCAGCTGCCCTGCTTGTGTTGTCACAGCAACAGAAAAGCACCTAAGACTCATATCTGTGGGCACATGGCCCTGCATGCGGGGACCCACTGAGGCCAGAGGCACCAGATGCCCTAGAGTTACCTAATATGGATGTTAGCAACCAAATTCTGGTCCTTTCCAAGAGCAGAATGATCTCTTAAGAACTGAGCCTTCTCTCCAGCCCCTTCATATATTCTTAAGTTATTAGCTAAAACATTAAACGTGTGGTACCTTTTCAGTGATGAATTTTTCACTACCTTTAAAACAAAAACCAAAACAACAAAAACAAAATAAAAGCAAACTACAGTCTCTCCATGTAGTACTTACTGACTTGGAACTTTCTATGTAGAGCAGAATGGCCTTGAACTCCCAAGTGCTAGGATTAAAGGTATGTGCCACCGTGCCCCAGCTAATTTTTTACTAAGTATTTAATTGTTTTATTACATAATTTTTCTTACACATAAAACGTATATTAAAAAATATAAGCCTTAATTTTTGAAAAGGCACACTAAGTCTGTACCAACCAGTCAGCTTTCAACAAACACAGTGTACTTGCACAACTATCGGCTAGTGATGGCTTTTACAAAGGCTTTTAATGTCCACAGAAGACAACAAGACATAGTTGACCAGGTTTATCCTCTGACTAACACATTACACACTGCGTCAGGGATTGTGTAGCTGAATAGGAAGCCTTCATTTTAATAAGAAAATAAAATACACAAATGTCTGTAAAAGGTCATATTGTCTTTCTGCTCTCATCTACTGTTCCCAATCAAAACACATAAAGCACACAAAACACATCACACCATCATAAACGACCAATAGCAGGCAGGCTCTGTCCCCTTTCTTCTACCTATTCAAATCATGATACATCTGTATCATGTACCTAATTACTATAATTCACAGCGGTATCCTGTCATAATTAAGCTCATCTCTGTATTTGCTATGTGCCCTCCATCCCATTACTCCTGTGTAATCACCCACCGCTGCCTCCTCTCCACTCTACTGCTGAGAGCTCCGCCCCTCTCTGACCCATCACTTCCTTACAGCCTTAGCTGAGTCATCTTCCACAACTGCCTCTCCTTGCCTCCGTCATCTTGGCACTCCGTGCTAGCTTCTAGTTGACAACCAAGTGAAGCTGATCTTTGTCTAGCCTACTAAGAGATCTCCATCTGGGTTCAACTTCTTTAACTCTCAGCCCCCCCCGCCCCCCACACATATGTGTACCATATGCTATCACTATGCAGAACTCAGCCTGCTCGTGATATTCTTTCCATGGAAGAGAATATTCTCTCCTTGGAGTATTTTTGTCTATTTTGCCAGAAACTCCCACTTTTAATCAGGACATTCAGGGAACTTACAGAGCCTCTGGCATGCAGCCTGTCCACTTTTTAGAAAAGTTTAACTTTTCCTTTTCCTGTTTTTTTCTTTTTCTCTGTTATGGCCAAAGCCTGAGCTTGCCTGATACTCTGGGAGGGAGCTTCCCACTTTCCTCTGAGGTCTACACCCTCCTGCTTGCCATGCTTGCCGGCCTCCACTGCGGAACCTGCCTGCTTTCTAGACCTAACTTTCCTCTTCCTTTTCCTCATCTCCCTCTTCCTGGCAGCTACCAGGAGTTACAGCAGTGGTTCTTTACCTGGGGGTCAAACCACCCTTTCACAGGGGGCGTCTAAAGTCATCAGAAAGCAGTTATTTACAATTCAAAATGGTAGTAAAATTACAGTTACAAAGTAGCAATGACAATAATTTCATGGTTAGGGGTCACTACAACATGAAGAAGTATTAAAGGGTCGTAACATTAGGAAAGCTCAGAACCATTGAGTTACAGTGTGCTTGCTCTCTGCCATTTTCCTTTTAAATGCTAATGAAAGGGTCCTTGACCTTAAAAAAAAAATCATTCAAATAACATACCTTCTTTTGACTAAAACTTCCCCAAACACCATGGGTTGAGTTAGCCAACCCCTTGCCTATAGCCTAACCCAGTTATATACCGTGATGATTATCACAACTAGCATTATGACCATCGACTAACAATAATTAAACTGGCTTGTTTAAGGCTGAAATCTGGCTTCTGGCATCTTTTATTTCTATAAATATCAAAGAAGGTATACCACCAATCGGGTGTGTTGCCTGGCCCTAATAGGTGGTCAGGCTATTTTTATATGTTGTACTGCTCCGTTCCATAGCACGGAGAACAGGTCTCAATCAGGACAGAGGCTCCTGCCTTACACCGCTCATCAGTCTAGAGTTTCCTTGGTGTGCTGGCCACATTTACCCTAGCAGAAGCATATTCTTCTGGAAGCTACTAATTATTTGATAAATCATTCAAGAAAAGAAGACAAGTTTATGGAAATGTGCGTACCAGACCTTCAGTTTTACTAGAAACAAAGCCTAACGGCCACCATCCCAACCTGCCTGCCCGTGAGCTGCTTCCCTGTGTAAAATGTAACACCGTGTAATGGGTTGTCAAGTACCACTAGACCAGTTCGAAACCTTCAAAGACATTTCAGCAGATGACAATGAAAATTTTGTTTTTAAAACCACTTCATTAAAGATTCCCAACCATAACAATGTCAAATTCATACTAGAACTGTAGAGTACTTTGTTTTTGTCTGTACTCCCTCTATGATGCCCTGATTCACTTAACTGTAATCCCGATTTATACAAGCCTCACAAAGGGTCATTTGAGATTGTAGCTAGAGGCTGTGGTCTATCGACAGGCAATATCGGCTATTACATGAGGTGTTAGACATTAATATAAGGGACACAATTCACTGAAAGAGTCTCCTAACGGAGACTAAGGGAGATGGGAATGGGGTGGAGAACAAAGATTTAAGCTCACCACTAACTAAAGGAGACTGCAGTATGGATAGCACATTGTATGCATTTAATAGCATCACCTACATTTGACCAAATCCAGAAGTTTAAATTTAAGTTTAAAATCTCAATGAACACCTCTTACTTTCTCAAAACTTCATGCCACACTATAGACAGCGAAGGAAAGGACTGAGCTATACAGAACACTTGGGCTTTCCCCTAGTAGAACATAGAGTACATAGAGTCCATGTAGCCAGGCTCGTTGGTCCCAAGCTCTGAAGCAACTGGAATTACAGTCATGTGTTGCCATGTCCTGCTGACCAGTTGGCCCTTATAAATCTGGACTATATTTCTAAAATATGATAGGAACGTCAAATATTTTTCCTATGTCCCTACCAGTCATGAATAGGGTTTAAGCTTAGCTTGGGCTAAACAAGACTCTGTCTTACAATAAGACCAAAAACAACAAATAACTAAACAAAAATCTCCCCACAAAATGCTCTTGCCCTGTCTGGAAGAGTGTTAATACTATCAATTATTTTCTGTCTTCTAAGGGTTAGAAACAAAAGCTTCTTTATTGCTAATTCAAAAAACATTTTCGGGGTTGGGGATTTAGCTCAGTGGTAGAGCGCTTGCCTAGGAAGCGCAAGGCCCTGGGTTTGGTCCCCAGCTCCGAAAAAAAGAAAAGGGAAAAGAAGAAGAAAAAGAAAAAGAAAAAAAAGAAGTGGCAAAAAACATTTTCACCAGTAAAACTATGTCAAATAACTAGAAGAAAGGAGTAATTAAAAACAAAGCTTAAAGCTAAAGGAAACTTAAAAGATAAACTTGATTACAGAACTTGTCCTGTCCCAAGAGACTAGAAATGTGGCTACCGAGTAGCAAAACTTTCAATGTTTTCTTATTTCTCCTACATTTTCAGAGATAAGAAACAAAGACAAGCGCCTTAAATATAGTAAGAAAAGAAGCAACTGCATGGGAAACCCACATAGTGACTGGCTGTGGAAACAATATAGTTTTAATGTTTTAAAAATACCCACACATTATGTACAATCGCTATGAAAGCATCCTCTGTAAGACTGTAAAGCACAGCACACTTCATTAGTTTACTGCCAGAGCAGTGTTTAAATGCCACTTTCCCCAAAAGATTAGTGAGTGCTGGCTGTCTTCCATTGAAAACATCTAGAGAGAGTATCTCTCACGGTGGATGGGGCTCAGTGTGTGACTCTGTTCAAACCCCAATGCTGGGGGGGTGTGGGGCATGGACATGAGCGTCATGTGTCACTCTCTGCACTTTTCTGCTCTGACCATTAAAAAACACCTTTACGCTCTCCTTCCTTCTTCCTGTTTTTATACAGCATATTATTTATTGGCATGTGTCCTCTTTAAAGGGAAGAGAGAAAGATCAAGTAAAGGAATGAACGGTGAGAACGCCTCTGTCTACAGTTTAAGCATTCCCAGGCATGCGAGGGACAGGTGAAGTATAACTCTACAGGATCAGAATTAACTTTTAAAGCCAGGATATGAACTTTGTAGCATTTTTTAGAAAGTGACACAGGAAATCACAGGAAGACGACACAGAGGTTCAGCTGCACGGGAGGAACTGTAACTGTAAATTAGTTTGCTTTTGCTGTGCTGAACTTAACACACTAATTAAACAAAAGTTATGCTACTGGAAATACTTGAAAATGACACTGTATAAAGACAGAGTACATGTTATATGATGTGCAAGCATACAAATAAAATATGTAATTGAAACAAGCAGTATATGCTTAATAAAACATACACTTAGCAGGTAAAACATGGCTAACCAAATCTACTGATAACAAAACTACTCGTTACAGACACATATACCACCAGGTTTTAAACAAAGTTTTCTCTCATCAAAAAAACTACAAAATACAAAGAATGGCAAAAATGTTCTTCCACTGTGGAGCACACCAAAAAACAAACAAACAAACAAACAAAAATCAAAAGATCTGACAAATTCCCCTCTAAGCACTACACTGAATCATGCATATCAGTTAAAAACCACAACGATGGATATTGGGTTAATAAAATTAATTTCAAACAAGCAAGCTAAGTGATTGACTTACAGGATCAGCTGGTGCAATGTTAGAATCAAATTGGGTCAGAGTTTGTGAGCTTGAAGAGCGTTCACTAAATGTCTCCCACTGCTGAACAGACAGAGGAGAGACAAGTCAGCACGGGGAGAGGCAGAAGGTCACCGGAGAGGACTTAGCGAAGGCGTTCAGAGGCTGCACTGCAAGCTGCACTTCATAGGACCAACAGCACTGTGTCGTTTGTCTGTAACTCCATAATCACTCATACTTATCTGTGCGGGGCCATCTTAGAACTAGACGGTGAGTCCCTTCACAGGCAGAAGTACAGGGAAAATTTAATGTAATCTCTATGGATGAGATTAAACTTCTATAGAATTAACACTCAAAACACCATAAAGGAGACAGAGGATAAGTAATCAAAATGGCAACCAGGCAGAAATGCACAAGGGTTGTCTGGACTAGGGCAGTGCTTGCTTCAAATCCTGTGCAAACTCCAGTTAAAACACTGATCCACAGAAGCCGAGGAGCTCAAGGTCTAATCAAAATGGAGCATTCAGTGCGACTTGCCAGTGCGACCCCTGAAAGATGAGTCCATTATATACGTGCACATATCTTATCATATGCATATTTAATAAAATACAACAGATAAAATGCAAGAAATTCTGCAATTAATGACATTTTGAGCTTATTTATCAATCTGTAGCAAGTCAACCTCTGCGATCAGCGCACAAACAGGGCCATGCCAGATCACAAGACAGAGCTGCCAACCAGGCTCCCTCCCCATGCCAGGAAGTCGGACTGCAGCCGTGAGAGCAAGGCAAGCATCCGAGTATGTGTTATTACAGGAGATGCACAGAAAAGCTACTCTCTAAACGAGGTGCACAAAGAAATATCATACCTCTTAAACAGGTGGAATGACAAGTCAACATTAATTACAGTAAATTCCATTTGAGATCTTAGTAACAGTACAGAATAGCGGTATTAAAACTATTATTAAATCTGATTCTTAAAAATGATGAGCTGTCCCCTGAGGAGGGAAACATCTACTTACACATATACAATATATACACACGAATGCTTACACACAGACACAACTACCTCATTAACCAAAGTCCTTATAAATTCAGTTTGCAAGAATATATACTTTTATGCTTCAAAGTTCAATGTTCTATTTAAAATAGTGATATTCAATTTGAATAGGTATGTAAAAATCAGGCTTTAGCCAAGGAGAATATTGCTGAAATTATCTATGAAAATGACTAATAAAAGTGTTCAATAACTTTTCTTACAGGTCACAAAGAGAAAAATGTTAGTTCAAAGTTGTGACAAACGCTTACAACAGTTCACTTTTTTAATGGGCTTTCCCATCAGAAACTGAGTTAACAAATTTGGTAATACAATTAATTTCTTCCTCAATAACTACTATTTTAAGAATTTAGAAGGAACTGAATTATCTACCTCATAGAAAACAGCCTACATGCAGAACTCGGCTCCCTGGAAGGCAGTGGGTGTCCTCTTCAGGACAAGTACAGTAGTTAGCAGCTATAGGCTCTGGCGCCCGACCACTGGCCTACTATGGGCTGTGTGGATTTGGCTGAAGTACACGTTCTCTCTGTGCTTCAGTTTCACCATCTTTAACATGTCATTAGCAATCCCCACCTCACAGGAGTGCTGTGAGGGGCTAAGTCTTTTGAACAGACTGGCATATGAAAAGTGCTTTACAAAGCTAGGGACTTTTAGTGTTTTCTCATAATGCCTTATCTATATCCATCAGTGCTAAGAAAACACTGAAATAATATTGGGTTTGTGTAGATTAAAAATAAACTAAATTTATATTCTGAGTAGATATTTTAATAGCTCTTACCAAAATATCTTAAAATCATTGTCTTACTAGCCTTTTAATTAAGCAGAGAATAAATTCCATAGCAGAATTATGTCATTTATGATTTTCGTACTAGGCGTTATAAAAAAGGTGGTGGGACTTTCTGAGAGGGTTAACACATGCACCTGGAGATCACACCTGATTCCTGTTAGATTGGATATGGACTCCTTACACTTTGGGAAGAGCTGCTTTTATGTAAACCATAAGAACAGGCTAAGGGCACCCTGTTAATACAAACGCCTCTGCTACTCTCCACAAGTTACCTCTACCAGCAAATCTTCCAAGTCTTCCTTCCTTCCTTCCTCCCTCCCTCCCTCCTCACAAGCATGTGTGCTAACTCGTTTACACCGGACGAGCTGGTGGTGCCATGGCAGAGCTGCCTGGGCTGTCCTTAGGCCTTTAGAAGGCAGCACAAAGTCATACAGAACTGCCAGTTCTCCATTTCCCAGCAGCCTCAAACTAGTCTGACTTTAACAAAATACTGCCCTGGCTTTAAAAGACAGAAAAGCAAAACACTTTCTTTCCCCTAGAAGTTAACAAATTTACCTTTGTAGATATAAGACTCAGTTAACAAAGAAAGCGTCTTTACAGAGCGAATACCGGAGTTCTCCAGAGCACAGAATCTTCACAGAATGGGGTGGGTGCTCTGCCCTTCTACTCAATTCTCAGGGTGCTCTCTTATTGTTTTGTATGGCCTACGCCCAAGTAGTTGGGAAGCAGTGCATTTGTCCCTATCCTGTTTGCACACTACTGGTCGTATTAATAAGTAAAATTACTTCATTTTATACTATTACTATTCTCTTTTGGTGTTTTGAGACAGGGTCTCTCTACACAGCTCTGGCTGTCCTAGAACTCACTATGTAGACCAAGCAAGCTGACCTCGAACTTGCAAAGATCTTCTGCCTCCCAAATGCTGGGATTAAAGGTGTGTGCTTACCATGTCTGGCCTCCATTTTGTATTAAACAAAACTAATTATAAGTAGTTTGGGTTGTACAAAATACTTTTTTCATGCAGCAAACTATGCTAGTGTCTTGTCTCATATCACTTCATGCCAAGGTCACAAATATATCCTCATACACTCTATTTAATTACGGAGACTCGGTGGGCATGGCAGCTGATCAAACAGCAAAGGACTTGTGCCCAAATCTTGCTCTTGAATCTCCCTGGACATGGGATCTGGTTAACTTACTCCCCTTTGATTTTCAATTTATGTATTTGCTCTACCCAGTTCCCAAGGCTTTAGTGGGGAGGCATGGCGGAAATAGTGTACACAGTACAAAGACTTCAGAAGCCACATAATTAATATGACTTCTGTTACTGCCTTTCTCAGGTCCTGACTGTATGTTCTGGAAGAATCCTATGCTCTGTGTGGGTGTGTACTGGAGGAATCCCGTGCTGTGAGGGTGTGTACACTGGAGGAATCCTGTGCTCAAACTATCCTGTTTGAAGCGTCTTCCCCTAAACAAGCTAATTTCAAGCAGAGAAAGGAAGTTTTGCTAACCTCACTGCTCTGATTCAGCTCTGGCCAAGTCTGGTTCAGTGACGGCATCGACGGTGACTTGCTCGGAGGTGCTTCTGCAGGAGAGCCTGGATAGCCTACCTCACCTGGCTGGTCCCCCACATCTGCAATTCAGACACAGAAAGTTGCCATCAACATCATATTCTAGTTTATGTGATTTATTTATGAGTAACTAACAGAATTTTGCATAAGTGGTCATTTATGCTCTCAATTTCCTTCTCCAAGTAGATACTTTAACAGAGAATACCTCTTATTTATTTATAGTGTACTTGATATGATGGCGCCCAACTGCTCATGAAAAGAAAGACAGGTTGGAAGTAAACAGAAGAACAACATGAGGCAGGTAACAATGCAGTTCTCTGATAACAGGGACAGCTCCTCTCGAGGTAGAGCCAGGGAGCACTCTTCAGCAAGGAGACTACACTTTCTGCCCCTGAGTTCGGGTGCTCCAAGGCCAAGTGGAGTATTGCCCTACGTGCTGCAGTCAAGGCCTGTGATGTCCCACACTAATAAACTTTAAGTCAGGCTTTCCCAGTACAAAATGTTTTCTAGCAAACAAAATTCTTCAGTTTTCCTTGGAATTGTTTTGAAAACTGCTGATACAATAACATTTTCTCTAAACCCTTCCTGCTACCACACAGCCGTACCTCAAAGGGAGCAACTGTCCACGAGCAAGAGTGGGGGTAGCAAGGCCAGAGGTGAGGCTCAGATCTGTCTGCCTTTGGTTTGGTTTTGGTTTTGCCTGGGGCTCAAATCCAGGGCCTTGTGTATGCTAAATCTTCCTACCACTGGACTACGTAGCCGGGCCCCAAACTGTGCTCTTATTTCACTATGAACACTGGTGTTTCCAGACTGCAGTGAGAGAGTTACAGATCTATGCTGTGGGTTTAAACAGATGTTAAGTATGCATAGATATCACATTCTGCTTTGAATTTTGTTCAAACCTTAAAGTTTCTTGAAAATTATACTTAAAACAGAAGAAGTTTCAATGACAACTAAATTTCAATTTTCTAGTTTTACAGAGCTCTGAATACATCCCCTATCAACAGGAATTACATAATGAAATATGATTCTACCATCTGTTCATTTGACCATGGGAGAATTAAAGAAACTAGTCCTTAGTTTTTTTTCACCAAAATGAAAGACATTTGCTAACAAATGTTGGCCTTCTACTTTGGATTTCTAAATAAACAGCTCTATAATAATACCTAGCAATGTACAGTTCCCAATTTTCCACTCTAGTCAGAAGTCTTTCAGTCTGTGCCCAATGCAGTGTTTAGTACATGAATGTAAACAAGTGTTTATTGAAGTTGCTTACTTTTTGAGTTTAAATTCATTTCATTTTCTCAGACTCACAATTAACCACTGATGGTTCTAACAGTGTTCCCTTCTTCCTATTCTGTTATAAACTCCGATTTCCTACTCACTCACCCAAGCCCCTCTCTTTAATAACACGATATTCAAGCTCTAGTTTATAGCCCAGCACCACACTGTGACTTTACATTTTAAAATCAGGTCCTGCTTCTACTTCTTTCTCAGTCCTAGATCTTCTTCATAACGGAGGTGGAGGGTAGTACAGAGCCAACAGAAGTAGGAGAGTATCAGACACCTCTCTGTAATGACCTCTAACAGCAAGTGAACTAGTATAAAAACAGAAGTAGTAGCAGGCAATGCCTAATTAATCAGGCAGTTTAGGGTTTCTGTGGGAACAAAATGGTGGACCCCTCCAAACCACCTCGATGATAATGAAGAAAAATTAGCCTAGGGGAGAGGATGCTGACTGCATATGACAGCAGGGTCTAGCTGGCTAAGTATGAAGTGTGGCCCCACATCTGTGCAGACACAAGCAGCACGAATGAACTCAGTGACCTGAGGAATACCTGGACATGAGAGGCAAAAGTAGAGGTGGGGACTGGAGGGAAGAAATGGGGGTGGAGTTGATTAAAACACAATATACATGCTTGGAATCCTTGAAAAATTAAAACAAAGAATGAATTCATAATAAAAGAAAAATGAGAATTAAAAAATTAAAGTGGTACTGACTACAGGAAGGTTAATTTCTAAATTAATCAGTTCAGAGCCAGACTCTTGTCATACTAAACATAATCCTAGGGTGGTCTTGGGCTTGACTTTCCACGTCTTTCTTCTTGGGACGTCACGTTCCAGTAAATCCTGGCCCATTTACACTGCACTATCTTTTTAGGGCACCTGCTACTTGCCACAGGTTCTGAGAGCTCATCTGACCTCCACAAACCTCCAGTGGACCCAGCCTCTTGAAGCTGAGAATGAGAAAGTTGGTCACCCAAGTCATTACACCTTACACTTATCTTCCCAGAAACTCTGGGTCAGGGGGCTTACTTCTTGGACGTCTCCAGACTGCTTAAGGGATCTCAAACTTGGAATTATTTGTATGGCACTAATTTTCATGTTGATATTGGCCCCAACAGAGCAAAGCAATAAAAAAGCATATCACCAGCACAAAGGAGGGCCGGGAAGAAGCATCAAGCATGTTTTCTCCTCCTGGACACTAAGCAGATTTAAATACAACAGATAGGTAGTAAACGAGAAAACCCAGTCCACTGAACAATGCTCACAGTGAAGAAGAACAGTTTAATCTTATTGAATTACAGAGCTAAAGCCACACCCTGTCAGTACTTTTTGTATGGCAAAGCAGGGACTATGTAAAGCATGTCCGAGCCCACAGACTCTCAAAGTCCAGGAAGCACCAGGAGACTCCACTGACGGCTGAATGGCCGACTTTTTCAGAGAACACTGCCATTCTTTTTTTCTTTTTTTGAATGAACTGCTGATAAATCATAATTCTTTAGATCTGATTAGGCAGGTACGTTTTTCAAAATCAACTTTGAAGGAAACAGTGGAATCCTGAGAACTATGCACACACGTCTATAAACTTAAAGACATCCTAGTATTTACCAATTTCTCTGACAAAAAGCCTGTGATAGTAACACACATGCTTTCCTTACAGGGAATACCAACATCCGAAAGACCTAACTCACCAACCTGGGCTGTCACAAGTAACCATTATATTGTGGTACAAAACCACACACACATAAAAAGGTTTACTCAAATACAAGACAAATAAATGGTTTGTAATGTTAATGTGCTCTGTCTGTCTGTCTGTCTGTCTCTCTCTCTCTCAGTTTCCAGAAGGCAACTAACTTTTCGGCAATCACATCTGGGTTTTAATGTGGTACAAAGAATGCCCACAATAGCCAACATGCTCCACAGTGGTCTTTCTGTTCACCGTTGAGACAGGATCTCTGTGTACTTCACGAGGTGTCCAATATGACACACGGTAAGTATCTGAACTCTCTAGGCCATAGCTACTACAGAACAGTGGCCGCCATAGGTAAGATGAGGCTGCCTTTGACACAAGTCAGTTTTATTGATGACCACTAAATTTGAACTTCATGTGTAACAAAACACCCCTCTTCTGATTTTCTAATGATAAATCACCCTGGCGACTGGGACCACTAACAGTTCTAAGAGTCTCTGGCAGAAGCTAAGGTCTCACTTTCCAGCCTGCATAAATCACCTGGGGTGGGGGTGCTGCACGCCTATCATCTCAGTAGGCAGGAGGAGGCAGGACGGTCCTAAGTTAGAAGTTAATCTTGGACTACACAGCAAATTTGCGGCCTGGACTATATGAGACTCTGCCTTCAAAAATAAAACCAAGCTGCCCTGGGCTAGGGTGCACGCAGTAGCAGGATCCTTGCCTAGGTGTAGGTGACACCAGGCTTGATCCTCAGCACTATTAAAAGTCAAACCAGCAAACAAACGCCACAGCAGGTCTGTGCTGGGGCTGTCTACTCACTCAAGCAGCAAGCTGAATTGGGTTTGTGGGGTTGAGCTTTCTGGATTCCCAATTTAACATAAATAATGAATAAACCCATCAAATTTATTACTGACAAGTCTGACATGTTAGCTGATGTCCACTGTCAGTTACTACAGAAATCTGTGAGAGGTAAAACAATACCACCGTTTCCGTAAATGTCATAATCTAGAGAATATTTTCCTAGTACTACTTATGCCACATGTAAAGAGTTTATCATTATGTTTAAATGAAGTCATACTTATTTTTAAAACATGAGTACTAGGGAAAGAACAAAGAAAAATTATTATTAAATAAGTATTATTTAATTCACATGCATAAATGCACTTCGAGTTCCTAACATTTTAAGACTATATGAAGGTTTTGAAATTGGTAAAGTGACAAGCTGCTGTCCTAGGAAACTTAAAATTCATTGCTGGGATAAATTGGCCAAACTGCCTTTTGGCTTTTCCTACTCCATTCATAGAACAATAAACTGTAGTGGTTTGTCCAGAAGTTATCTGTATTTTGATGCTAATTCCACTGCCCCAAGGACAGCGGCCTAGTCAAGGACTCAGAACTCAGGTGACTTCACCAGAACCACCTCTCCATTGAATCTGTAAAGTACTGGTGAGGGGCAGGTACAAGTTAGAAGGAGGCCTATCATTGGAGGAGAAGGAAGGATGGACAGGAGCGAAGTTTGAAGGAAGAGGAGGAGACTGGGGGAGAGAGGAAAAGACCGGAGGGAGAGAGGGGAGAAGCCATGGCAGGTGATGTGAAGATTCTGCTCTGTGTATTTACAGGTTGTTATTAATGTTCTCAAGGGATGGATGGTCCTGGGCTTTGGATTTTTTTTTCTTTCTTTTTTTTTTTTTTTTTTTCCGGAGCTGGGGACCGAACCCAGGGCCTTGCGCTTGCTAGGCAAGTGCTCTACCACTGAGCTAAATCCCCAACCCTGGGCTTTGTATGTTTAAGTGGGCAATTATATCTAACCAATTGGGTCAAAGATTGTTGTGTTGTGTGTTCTTTTATGTGAGGGTTTGAGTGTAAGAAAGTGTGCGGCTAGGATGTGTTTCCGTGTTTCCGCCAAGATACCTAGCAGATATCTTGGGGCACTGTGGTGAGGACCTAGCGGGGTAAAAGACAATTACTCCTTTCTATTTTATATATTTTTACAACTACAACAAACGGCAATATCAACAGAACAGAAACCAGCAAGTGTCTGACGGGCTCCTCCCACAGCATCTCCTTCAACTCTGGTCCCTGCAGATAATCAGTGTGGAGCTTCCTCCCACCCGCAAAGGTCAGGCCTCAAGACCCTTCCAGAAGCAGGGGTGCCATTTTACTGTTCCTTGACACAGCGTTCCAGGAGGAACACTGTCGACCTGCCTCCCTCTGAAGGTTCTGCACTGCCCCTGACAGCATCAGTTATCCCAGTTGAAGACAACTGACGGCATCTCAATAATAGAATCTCACAACAGAGATAAATGTCTAAGCATGCTCACTGCAATGCTGTTTTAAAGGCAAGCTGAAAAGAAATATAAATATTCATCAACAGTGAACTGTTTAAGTAAGGCACATCCCTGTATGCCAGGAGCTGCCAAGGAATGCCTATCTTATAAGTGAAAACACTGGGGATGTATAGCATGACTAGATGTGTGTACAAACTCATCTCTCTGTATACAGGCTACTATGTTAACATTTTGGGTGAATACAAAAGAAACATTAATGTTGTTTAATTTGAGGAACAGAGTCTCAAGTATGAACTCATATGGATTTTAAAGAGCAATGCCTTCTCTCTCTTACTTAAAGCATATTCCCACTGAAGTCCTAGGGTCCAGTGGCTTTATGCTGTGCCTGAGAACACCAGACGGACACACAGCTTAACAGCATGCAGCAAGAATGATGGAGAAGCAAAGAGAAGGGGTCACCCCTTTCTCTGTTTTGGCTTTTCAAATGCTTGAAGTTACTCACATGTGCATTTAGTAAATCCACTGCTCTGAAACATAGTCATTTCAAAATATGAACACTGACTCACATATTCAACTTGTGGCTTGCAAGGTACTGACATATAACCCAGAAGAAACTGCTAGTCTACTTGGAGAGTCACAGATCTATCAAATAATCCCAAAAATGCATGTAAAATTGCAACTGTGTAATCGAAATAAGTCTGGGGCTAACTGCCACTATATTAAGGTGGCTTTATTGTGCAAATGCAGGGTTGTTCAATATAAATAAGTCAACAGTACAGTAAATCGTATAAACGTACTAAAGACAAAGAGTCACACGGTGATCTCAAGAGACACAGAAAAGGCCTTTGACAAAAATCTAACATTTTCATAGTTCTAGAGAAAGGAGAACCAGAGGGAACACACCTCAATATAATAAAGGCAATATTTGAGAATTCCAAGGCCAACATTATCCTAAGTGGAGAACAACTTGAAGCAACCCCATTAAAATAAGGAATAAGACAGGATCACTGACTGTGCCCTCTCCTCTTCAACACAGTTCTGGAAGCACCTGGCTGAAGCAGGAAGTTAGGGTAAGCAGTTAAAGGGACACAGACAGGACAGTAACTTGTCAAATTACCTGCAGGTGACAGATCATACATAAAAGATCCCAAAAATTCTACCAGAAAAATTTGTAGAAACAAGCAACCATTTTAGCAAATTAGCAGGATACAAAGTTAACTTGCTATAGTCTTTCTACACATCACCAAGAAACGTTGAGGAGATCATGCACATTCACCCACTTAAAATGTCATCCAAGACAGTAAAATGTCTTGGAATAAACCTAACCAAGGAGAGGAAGGCCCTCTATAATAGAACCTCGCTTTCTGAAGAAAGAGTCTGAGAAAGACACTAGAAAACAGAAAGACATGTTGTATTCACAGACTGGCAGAACTGATATCATAAAGATGACCATTCTACCAAAAGCAATTTGCAGACTCAATGTAACCCATCAGAACACTCGCAGCACTCTTCACACAGAAAGAGAAATGATTAGCAAAGACAGGGTCGGAATCTGACCAAGGAAACAGTACTGTGGAGGAAAGTGACTGCAAGTGCTTCTGGGTGACATCCCATTGTCTAGGTGAGGATGAGAAAGACAGACTACGTAGTTCTTAGATGCCTAATGTGATCGTACAGTAAACGTACAGTACTTAGGAGCTAAAGCCAGCCATAACTGCCCTCCTGAAGAATCACCTTCGTCACCATATGTGAAAGAGAGCTTGCACAGGAGCACTGAGACGATGGGTAGCTGTACACATAGGCTCACTGGGAACGTAACAGCCAGTACCTTTTATTCACTTGGAATTTAAGAAAAACATATGTATACTCAACACTTATAGACTCTTTCCATTTACAGAAAGCTACCAGTAAATATAGATCATATTATCATACATAAATAGTATTATCTAAAATCAAATTCCAAATTTCCAGATTTTGTAGTCATTGAAAAAAACATTATAAAGGTCTAATAATGAAACAGATTACTCCCCTCAAGATACTAAGACATATTAAGTAGAAAACATTTATGACTGACACCATAACCTACTTTCGACAATACAGCATGCATTTAGGATAGTAAAATACTAAGTACCACTGAGAATTCTCACTCTGAGTCTGACGCAGGCCCTGTGGATAATAAGGAAAGCTTTTCTTTCTGTCTCCTCTTTTCATTTTAACTTGGGACAAGGTCAATGCTATAAACCTAGGTGGGAACTTTCAGAAATCGTCCTGTCTCTGCCTTCCAGGTGCTGGCATTCCAAGGGGGACACACCATGCCCAGTCCCATGTACCACTATTAAAGCTGATACCTAATGGCCCAAATTCAGTGTCTACCCAACTAGCCACAGCAAGTCTGCACACCTTTCTCTCTCTCTCTCTCTCTCTCTCTCTCTCTCTCTCTATCTATCTATCTATCATTTATCTATCATCTATCTATCGTCCATCTATCATCTTATCTATCTATCATCTATCTGTCTACCTATCATCCATCCATCCATCTATCAATCATCTATTTATCTATCAATCATCTATCTACCTACCGACCTATTATCTATCTATCTATCTATCTATCTATCTATCTATCATCCATTATCTATTTATCTATCTATCAATCATCTATCTATCTCTATCTATTTATCTATCTATCTACCTACCTATCATCCATCCATCCATCCATCCATCCATCCATCCATCCATCCATCCATCATCTATCTATTATTGAAACAGAGTTTATCCTGAAGTCCTGTCCAGTCTGGAACTTGCTCTGTAGACCAGTCAGAGACCTGTCTGCCTTAGCCTCCCAAGTGGTAGATAAAAGGCGTTCATCTCTATGCCTGGTCAAATCTGTGCACTTACTAAAACGCTTTAAGCTACTAAACTGACTTCCTTCTCAGAATGAAGTACCATGTTCACTGAAGCTCATAGTCAGCTCTTGGTGGCCACCAACCTCACCTGCTGAGTCTTCCAAGTCAATCAGCTTGGGCATCAGGCTTTCGGGGAGTTTCTCTGGTAGGTCATAGCCATTTTTTCTAGCAACTACCAGATGAAAAGCAGCACAGAACTCATCCAGTGTCAACGCGCCATCTTTGTCGAAGTCTGAGAGCTCCCTGGAAGACAAATGCATCATCACCACATTTTGCTTTGGAGCCTCTTATTTATCAAAAAAGAAGACAAAATATTTCTCACACAAGAAAAAAATTTTAAAAATCATTAATTTTAAAAACCCCACATGGGCAAAGAGGTGTAACAAAGCAAATATGTCAAAATTATAACGAAGAATCAATGTGAGAGACAACTGAGCCCTCCTGGTATGATCCTTTCAACATCTTATTATTTTTGACTGGAAAACTAGCCTCCAAAATTAAAGTCATCAAAATATTATCTTTAATTTGATGCATTTTTATTAATAGAGCTTATTTAGTTGAAGTATATAAAATAAACATATGGAACTTATTTAAAATTCTGTTTTTATTATCAAAGTTCAACACTTTCAGACTTTAAGAAAATAAATTGACTAAAGTTTAATAGGAAAATACAGCCTCTGTCCTGCTGTCCTTGTCCCCTATACCGAATCCATGTGTATATGTGTTTTATTTTTGAGACAGTCTCACTATACAGCTTAAACTCACAATCCTCTCATCTCCACCTCCCGAAAGCTGAGATTCCAAAGCCTCTACCACTCTGCCCGGCCTTAGAAAAGAGTAATGGTACAAGGTAGAAACAGTGTTTAGGAGGCGGTCCACTTTTGAAAGTAACCTGCAGTTATAAGCTGTGTTCCATGAACTAATTACAACTCTGTGGCGGCTACTGCGAGAGTCTTAGTCTACGTATGACGTGAGAGCTAAGCCTTGTGCTTACTTTTTTTGGCTAGATATAAACTTGATGACAACTAGGAGAAATGACACAGGCAAAGTAACAGCCTTTTCTTGCAGTCCACTAGCAGCAGGAGAAACAGAGCTCCAGTGTCAGCTCACAGCGATTTCCCTAACTGGCCTAGGAAGAGAGGCTCAGTCTTCGGCCCTACTGGGTTCTCCACCAGCACCCACAGAGGTCAAGTCCAATCCTAGTTTTAAGGTTCTGAAAGTTTTAGGGTGCCAGAAATTCTTTTGAAACAACCAACATGGACCAACTAATAATATACTACACTTACCAAATATGAGAAAGTTCAAGAATAGGAAGTTTCGATTTTGTAAAAAACTCTTTAGCTGCAGACCCTGAAATATTAAAACAGTTTTGTTTAGTGCTATTCTAAACACACAAATCCAAGAACATCATCTTAGGCTGGGAAATATAACATTATGTATAATGTTAAAAAAGTCATGCTTTATTTCCCGGTGACTATAAAGTCCTTTGAGACAAGTCACGTGAGTAATAACTAAAATGGAGGATCAACAAAGCAATGTCTATCTGTCGATAATGACACTGACACTGTGTCCCAGCCCATCCAGAAGACCTTCTGTTCTCAACGACTCACCTGGAATAAATCCGTTCAGATCAGGCTGAATGGTTTTAAACTGATTTACATAATACTGTCTTTGTTCATCTGTTATTTTCCAGGGATCATCGTAACTACTGGATTGCCTACGGATTTCATTGGCAGTTGTGGCTGAGGCTACAGTTCGTACTGTTGTCTGGTCCTGCAATGAAACAGTTTTCCTCAGTCCAGGATCCATCTATGCGCTTACATGGACCGAGATCGCTAGGTTACTTTTCCTTGAAAGTAAACTTGTGTTTTTTGAGGATATTTAAAAGGTAAGAAGTCAGCAAACCACACATTGTTATGATCAGGTTATTGGATATGGTTTTGCAAGGTGAGTATATAAACATGTAGAATGACTGCATTTATGTAAGCAACAGAAAGTTATGAAAAATGTGCTAAGAAAGCCAAGCAAATATATTCCCAGATGTAGAAATCTTCGAACACTTTACTAGGGAAACAGAAAGGAAATCAGCTAAAACACAGTGGAACATTCCGTGGACAACAGACTTGAAGAGACGCCACAGAGCAGAGCTCTGATTTTTTTAGTAAGAGTGAACTTGCATTTGTAAAACCTCTGACAGCAAAATATAAAAACAATGACTGCAGTGATCCTTAGAACGAAGCAAACAAAAATGCAATTCCAATAAAATGTCACACCTGGACAGAAGCAGGATGCATGGTTAAAAGAGCACTGGTTGGTGGAGTATCTGCAAAACTGACCCAGTTTTCTTGAGGTGGAGGGGGGGAATGCCCAGACCACACCGCATCACCAGCAGAAGAGCCTAAAAGCAGAATGGAGGACCATACTAACTCAGTTGAAGAGACAAGAAGTCACCATGCTTGCCTTGCGACTCAAGTGCGCTGTCATGACACATCGAGAATGTTCCCTTCTGACCGCTTATTTTAAAGAAAGGGACTCCTTTCTGTTCAACTGACAATGTTTCATTTTAAGCTTTTTAGTCAGGTTGTGCTTCCTTGTCAATATTAAAATCTCTATATGTCCAACACTATAGAAAATAATTACCCATTTACCACCGGGGTATCTGGCATCCATAAACTTTTGCCTAAGCGTCACAGATACAACGGCAACTTTCCAAAGCTATGTGTCTGTCTATACACTGTACCCCGGGATCTGCTTCCACTAAGTCCACTTATAACAGGCTTGGGGGTAATTCTTAGGGAGACAGGATGTTCTTTTAGTTTACAAAGTTAAAACATGGCATTTCTAAAGAATCTCTAAATACCTGATTGCGCATCACCAAAAGGCGACCAGAACGGCCCTGGTCCTGCAAGAGGCCTCTCACTATTCCCCCCACTGGGGTGGCGATTGTGCTTCCTCCATGTGTGTGGAGAAGTCGGTGGGGACTGCTGGGGTGAAACTACTGGAGATGCAGGTTCCTAGGGGAAAATGGTCTTTAAAGATTTTCATCTTGAGGTGACATTTTAATTATCAAATCTCTCAGGACATGTCCCTGATGACATTTACATGCATGTGACTACCTGCTGATCTGCAGACGGACGAGGCTGAGCCGCATCTTGGCTTCCGGGTGCCTTCTTAACCTGGCCCCTACCAGGAGGAGGGGGGATCACACCCGCGTAAGCGCTCTGGTTTTCAGCGTCTGAAGAGTAGGAGGCTGCGTGGCGGGATTCTTGCTCATTCTTTGAAGCAACAAATCGTGGAAGAGGGAGATCCTTTACTGTCGACCACAAAAACAGTAACACGCTCAGTATTTCCTCCCTGAAGAGTTTATGGAAAATCCAGACTATGTCCATGGACTTTACGGCTGACATCTCTAATAAAACAACATCAACAAAAGACAAATCTGAGGTAATCTAAACCTTTTGGGCATAATGTTGGTACTCAAGATATTTTGAATTTTCAATCTGTATTAATTTAAAATAGAAAAGGCACTCATGTGAAAAGGTGAAATAAGAGGTGAATTCGATATCAGAAATGCCTATCACTACTAAATTTAGACCATTTTATTTCTTGGAACATTGTAGAAGGAAGCTTACCAAGAAAGACGTGATACGACAAACATGTTCTTGGAGGGGCAGCACGCAAGAGCTGCAGGAATGGTCTGTGTGAGTGTACACATGTGTAACAGCTGCATCAAACTGCAAAGTCCTGCTACAAAAACCGAAGGTTTCGAGGTTGCCAGAGAGAAGTGGTGAGCGCAGGCCGCCCCCACTCTAGGTGCTTCAAGTAAGATGTAGTAGCCCTGACTGAAGAGACTCTTGGTTGCCCCAAACTTTGAGACCAGCTTAATTTAGATGGAAATCCTGTGTGCCCGCCGCCATGCCCAGCTGAGTACATGGTGTTCTATCCACCCATCTCAGTCTGGCCCATACTCCTACTGCCAAGCATCTCCATCAAATTCACCAGATGATAAGAACTGAGGCTGTGCCTAAAGGCTACCATACCCCTTCTTTAGAACAAGACGACAGTGCCATTTTCAGAGTAAAGTCTACTTTACGTCAACATAAATATCTTCATCCCAGATCATTTCATTTCATTTTCATTTGATTGAGACAGGGTCTCACTGTGCAGCCCTGGCTGGCCTGGAACTTGCTACGTAGACCAGGCTTGTCTTGCACTCACAGCAATGTGCCCGTTTGTCTGAATGTTAGGACTAAAGCCATATGCCTCTCAAGGCTGGCTCTTTGCTTCTCTGTGCGTCTTACCTGAGGGCTAGGCCTGCTAAGCACATCTATATGTCTGTAAAGAAGCCGACATTCTTCAGAAGAATTTGTGCTTTCAATATAAGACAGTGGATTCAGCCTGTGGACCAGGGTGAAAACTTCCGGGTGACAGGAAGCTAAGCACATACTTTAAACTATATCCATTTTGTCAGGCTTATTGGTAAACACCTATAACATCAGCACACAGGAGTTCCAGGGCCCGAGTCTGAGACCAGCAAGACTGACTAAAATACATGATTATAGAAATTCATACTTTCTCTTTTCCCCTTTCTCCACGGAAGGTATACAATTACACTTAGGCACCTCTCTCTTCAGAATGCTTGTGTTCTTTTACATCAGCAAGCCTCTGCTAACACAAGAAAGTGAATGATTTGGGGCAAACATTATCAGGTGGGCAAATGAGGTTTTAGCCTGCTAATTAATACTTCTTTAATATTATCTCTATTAACAGGAATTGTTTGGTTTTGTTCTTTTTTTTTTAATTACTTACTTATTCATCATCCCCCCCTCCCCCCACTTTCTCCTCCTGTCTGTGTCTACACACTCTTGAGCACCGCGATGCACACGTAGAGGTCAAAGGACCCCTGGACGTCTGTTCTTTCTTCCACCACACGGGCCCACTGGTTTGACAGTTTGCTGTCGAGGTTTTGTCTTTCACTCTCTACTGCAATGCTAAGTGTGGCCCCCAAGACTGGAGTCTGCATGTGGCCCCTGCCCCCAAGTTATTTCTGACTGCCAACAGCCGATAGCTGGGCAGAAGAGTCATAGGTGAGGTTTAGGATTCAGGAGCCTGGGGAGAGAGGAGAACCATGAGGAAGAAGGTGCAGTAGAGGAGGAAGAAAAAGCCGCCACAGAGGAAGGGTCAAGAGGCTGTGGCCCCGAGGGCTGCCCACTTGGAGCTAGGAGCGGCCCAGATGGGACACAGTAAATGTGAGTAAGAACTCAGGGCTATCGATAGGAAAGTGGATTCCAACAGCACTGGGGTGGCAGCTGCCCGGCTACTGTGCTGTTCAGGACTTACTGTACTTATAAAGGCTCTGAGTGTGTCTTTCATCTGCGAACTCAATAACCAAAGAGCTAAGAAACCCTGGACCTGGTTTTAAATATTTCTACAACTGTTATCAACACCTTCGCTGACCAACAAGCCTTCTTGCCAACTCTCTAACCACAGTTTTGTTAATGTTTTCTAAATTGAAGTGGAGTTTTCTTAACCAAAACACCAGCAAATATAAAGTAAGAAGAGAGGCGGGGTGGCTCAGTCCTATACTGTAATCCACTTGGGATGCTGACACAGAAGAGCTGCAAACTCAAGGCCAGCCTAAGCTACAGAACGAGTTCAAGGCCAGCCTGGGCAACTTAGTGAGACCCTGTTTCAAAACAAAATAAGGAGTCGGGTTATAGAAAATATTTGACTTACCTGGGTAAGGCCCTAGATTCATCCCTATATATACACTAAAAAACAAAGTATAAACTAATAAAATAAAGAGGCTCTACGAAGTTATTATTATGATTTGGCTTTATAAAAGTGTTTACCTAGGTCCTTTCTAGGACAGTTTTAGTGAAGGCTTGTTTGTTGTTTTAGTGAACAGTTGTTTTACCACTGTCATCAAATCCATATCACTGAGGAGGCTAGAAAATGGAGGCGGCTGGAGGACAGCTTGGGAGTTAAGAACAGTTGCTAGTCTTTCAGAGGATCCTGGTTTGATTCCCAGCACTTACACATGGCTCACAATTGGCCTTGACTCCAGTTCCAGAGGATCCAATGCCCTCCTTTGACCTCCACAGGCTCCAGACACACTTGTGGTGCATGGACATACATGCAGTCCAAAAATTCATACAATAAAACAAATAAAGCTAAACTTAAAGAGAGGACATACATTGGAAGGTTAAGCACATTCTTCAGCATAACAATATATGCTTTTCTTATAGTTTCCCATATTAATAATAAGTCTGGACACTTCAAAGTCACAAAGGCCACTATAATATCAGAAAGATTCATAAGCACACTGAATTTGGCTTCATTTGTAATTAAAAGAATATTATCCCTTTCGTTACTTATGTATTATATTTACCAGTGTTTATACTCTCCACTCTGAGTGGGAACCCAGACTGGGCAACGGCTACAAGCTTCAAAGCAATGTAGAACTGACTCCTTCCAAAATAACCAAGTCTTGTTGCACCGCAAAGCTCCATGATCTACAAGAGAAAACAGTGGGGACATTACGATTTATGGCAAAAATTCTTTGTCCAAAAGTAAATAATTATCCCATTGTTTCTAATAATCTGATATATTTCTCTACTATCTCAAGTGACAACCAATTCCCTCAAGTTTCATGGTCCTATTTTTAAACAATAGGCACCAATCTTATAATAATGAAGTCAAAAGGTAATTTTTTACAATTATACTTTTCCTACAGCTAGTTGTAGGTGGTCCAAACCTCTAATCCCAGCACCTGAAAGGCAGGCAAGAAAGTCAATATTAACATCACACCACTTTCCTTAAAACATGAAAGTGCTCAGGGATCCACATTGATCACTGTAGTCATTTAACTACTGTCTCTAGACTGGCATAGAGAATTTCAGATTATGAGAAATTATGTCTCAAGAAGATGAAATGGGATCTCCCCCATCAACACCCCTATCTACAGTCACAGATCTGTACTCCACTCCCCAAGCCACAGCTCTGCCTGCCTCCCAAGAGGCCTGCTGTCACCAGAGAAAACAAGTCCCAGAGGCCTGCTACTGCCAGGAACCGCCAGGAACCGCCAGGAACTGCCAACACCAGAGACAACCACACAGCTCAAGGCAAGATCACAAGCAACAAAAGCCATATACTATGGCACCATCAGAACCCAGCTTTCCTACACAGCAAGTCCTGGATATTCTAACACACCTGAAGAGCCAGACCTTAAGTCTTACCCTATGAAGATGACAGAAGCCTTTAAAGAGGAAAGAAATACAGGAAAATAAAAACAATTCACAGAAGCCTTTAGAGAGGAAGCAAATAAGTCCTTAAAAAATACAGGAAAATACAAACAAACAGGTGAAGAAACTGAATAAAACTATTCAAGACCTGAAAATGGAAATAGAATAAAGAAAACACAAACGGAGGCTACCCTGGAGATGGAAAGCCTACGTTAGAGAACAGGAACTACAGACTCAAACATCACCAACAGAATGTTAGAGATGGAAGAGAGAATCTCAGGCAACAGAAGAAACTGATACATTGGTCAAAGAAAACAGCAAACGTTTAAAGTTGGTAACAGAAAACATCCAGGAAATCTGGGACACTGTGAAAAGACTGAACCTAAGGACAACAGAGACGGACGAGGCAGAAGACTTCCAGTTCAAAGGCCCACAGAATAGCTTTAACAAAATCATAGAGGAAACTCCCTGATCTAAAGAGAGAGGGGGCTATAAATGTATAAGAAGCCTATAGAACACCAATCAGACTGGACCAGAAAAGGATATCCTCCTGCCACATAGTTATAAAAACACCAAATGCACAGAACAAAGAAGACTAAAAGCTGCAAGGAAAAAAGGCCAAATAACATATAAGGCAGTCTTCTCAACAGACTCTAAAAGCCACAAGGTCCTGGACAGACTTATAGACCTAAGAGATGTCAGCCCAGATTACTATACCCAGAAAAACTTTCAATCAGCATGGATGGAGAAACCAAGATATTCCATGAAAGAACCAAATTTAAGCAATAGCTTTCCGCTAATCCAGTCCTACAGAGGATAATACAAGGAAAAGTCCAACAAGGAGGGTAAGTACACTCAAGAAAAACACAAGAAATTAATCATTTCACAGGAAAACCAAGAGAAACACACATGCGCGCACGCGCGCGCACACACACACACACACACACACACACACACACACACAGAGAGACAGACAGACAATACCACTACCACCAGAACTAACACTCACTGGACATTAGTACCTGTCAGCATCACTGGGCTCAACTCCCCGTGAGACTGGATCACAGTAAGAAGCACCACTAGCTGCGAACAAGAAGCACACCTCAGCAGTGAAGTCAGACACTGCCTCACAGTAAAGGGCTGGAAAAGGTTTTCTAAGCAAATGGACCCAAGAAACAAGCTAGAGCAGCCATTCCAATATCTAATAAAATGTACTTTCAAGCAGAAGTAATCAAAACATGGGAATACTTCATACTCATCAAAGGAATAAATTCACCAAGTTGGTGTCTCAATTCTGAACATCTATGCCCCAAGTATCAGAGCACCCACATTTAGAAACACTACTATAGCTTAAATCACATATCAAACCTCACATAAAATATTGGGGCCTGGGGCTGGGGATTTAGCTCAGTGGTAGAGCGCTTACCTAGGAAGCACAAGGCCCTGGGTTGGTTCCCCAGCTCCGGAAAAAAAAAAAATACTGGGGCCTTCAATACCCTACTCTCATCAGGGGACAGTCATCAAAACAGAAACTAAACAGACACAGTGAAAATAACAAAAGTTATGACCCAAATGGACCTCACAGATATCTGTACAACCTTTCACCCAAATACTTCACAGCACCTCACAGAACCTTCTCCAAAACTGACCACATAATTTGTCACAAAGAAGACTGAAATAACCCCTTGTATCTCATGAGGTCATAGATAAAAGCTGGACTTCAACAGCAGAAAGCCCACATACTCATGGAAACTGAACAGCTCTCTACTCAGTGATCACTTGAGTCATGGAAGAAATAAAGAAAAGAAATTAAAGACTTTCTAGAATTCAATGAAAATGAAGGCACAACACACCCAAACTTATGGGACACAATGAAAGTAGTGCTAAGAGGAAAGTTCACAGCACTAAATGTCTCCATAAAGAAATTAGAAAGTTCACATACCAGCAATTTAAAAGCACACCTAAATGCTCTAGAACAAAAAGAAGCAAACGTGTCAGGGACAAGTAGACAGCAGGAAATAGTCAATCTCACGGCTGAAGTCAATCAAACAGAAACAAAGAGAACAATACAAAGAATCAACAAAACCAAGAACTGGTTCTTTGAGAAAATCAACTAGATAGACAAACCCAACTCTTAATGGCACAGAGACAGTATCCAAATTAATAAAACCAGAAATGAAAAGAGAGACATAACAGCAAAAACCAGGGAAATTCAAAAAATCATTAGGTATTACTTCAAAAGCCAGTACTCCACGAAATTGGAAAATATAAACGAAATGGGTGATTGTCAAGATAGATAAAACTTAGTAAAGTTAAATCAAGATCAGGTAACCTGTTTAAACAGTCTTATAGGCCTTAAGGAAACAAAAGCAGTCAGTCCTTAAAAGTCTTCCAACAAAATAAAAGCCCAGGGTCAGATGGTTCTAAGGCAGAATTTTACAAGACTTTCAAAGAAGAGCTAGTACCAATACTCTTCAAACTATTCCACAAAATAGAAACAGAAAGGACATTGCCAAACTCATTTTATGAGGCCACAATCACCCTGATACCTAAACCAAACAAAGATTCAGTAAAAAAAAAGACAATTTCAGACTGATTTCTCTTATGAACATTGATGCCAAAATACTCAATAAAATACTCGCAAACTGAATCCAAGAACACATCAAAAATATCATTCACCATGATCAAGTAGGCTTCATCAAGTAGGGAGGCAGGGATGGTTCAATATATGAAAATTCATCAACAGAATACACCATATAAACAAACTGAAAGAAAAAAAATCACATGATCATCTCTTTAGATGCTGATAAAGCTTATGACAAAATCCAACACCTCTCCTGTTAAAAGTCCTGGAGAGAGCAAGGATACAAGGCTCATACCTAAACACCATAAAGGCAATATACAGCAAGCCAACATCAAATTAAATTAAAGATAGAGAAACTCAAAGCAATCCTATTAAAATCAGGGATACGACAAGGCTATCCACGCTCTCCTTATCTAATGAAGGTCTAGTGCAATGAGACAACTAAAGGACGTCAAAGGGATATAGATTGGAAAGGAAGAAGTCAAGCATTGCTGCTATTCACAGATGATATGATAGTAGATAGAAGTGCTCCAGCCCCAAATTCTACCAGAGAACTACAGCTGAAAAACACCCTCAAAGAGGTTGGATACAAAATAAACTAAAAAAAATAAAAAAATAAAAAATCAGTAGCTCACATGATCATTTCATTAGATGCTGAGAAAGCATTTGACAAAATTTAACACCCCTTCATGATAAAAGTCCTGGAAAGAACAGGAATTCAAGGCCCATACCTAAACATAGTAAAAGCCATATACAGCAAACCAGTTGCTAACATTAAACTAAATGGAGAGAAACTTGAAGCAATCCCACTAAAATCAGGGACTAGACAAGGCTGCCCACTCTCTCCCTACTTATTCAATATAGTTCTTGAAGTTCTAGCCAGAGCAATCAGACAACAAAAGGAGATCAAGGGGATACAGATTGGAAAAGAAGAAGTCAAAATATCCCTATTTGCAGATGATATGATAGTATATTTAAGTGATCCCAAAAGTTCCACCAGAGAACTACTAAAGCTGATAAACAACTTCAGCAAAGTGGCTGGGTATAAAATTAACTCAAATAAATCAGTAGCCTTCCTCTACACAAAAGAGAAACAAGCCGAGAAAGAAATTAGGGAAACGACACCCTTCATAATAGACCCAAATAATATAAAGTACCTCGGTGCTTGCTTTAACCAAGCAAGTAAAAGATCTGTACAATAAGAACTTCGGGGCTGGGGATTTAGCTCAGTGGTAGAGCGCTTACCTAGGAAGCGCAAGGCCCCCAGCTCCGAAAAAAAGAACCAAAAAAAAAAAAAAAAAAAAAAAAAAAAAAGAACTTCAAGACTCTGAAGAAAGAAATTGAAGAAGACCTCAGAAGATGGAAAGATCTCCCATGCTCATGGATCAGCAGGATTAATATAGTAAAAATGGCCATTTTACCAAAAGCGATCTACAGATTCAATGCAATACCAATCCAATTCTTCAAAGAGTTAGACAGAACAATTTGCAAATTCATCTGGAATAACAAAAAACCCAGGATAGCTAAAACTCTCCTCAACAATAAAAGGACTTCAGGGGGAATCACTATCCCTGGACTCAAGCAGTATTACAGAGCAATAGTGATAAAAACTGCATGGTATTGGCACAGAGACAGACAGATAGACCAATGGAACAGAATTGAAGACCCAGAAATGAACCCACACACCTATGGTCACTTGATTTTTGACAAAGGAGCCAAAACCATCCAATGGAAAAAAGATAGCATTTTCAGCAAATGGTGCTGGTTCAACTGGAGGGCAACATGTAGAAGAATGCAGATCAATCCATGCTTATCACCCTGTACAAAGCTTAAGTCCAAGTGGATCAAGGACCTCCACATCAAACCAGACACACTCAAACTAATAGAAGAAAAACTAGGGCAGCATCTCGAACACATGGGCACTGGAAAAAATTTCCTGAACAAAACACCAATGGCTTATGCTCTAAGATCAAGAATCGACAAATGGGATCTCATAAAACTGCAAAGCTTCTGTAAGGCAAAGGACACTGTTGTTAGGACAAAATGGCAACCAACAGATTGGGAAAAGATCTTTACCAATCCTACAACAGATAGAGGGCTTATATCCAAAATATACAAAGAACTCAAGAAGTTAGACCGCAGGGAGACAAATAACCCTATTAAAAAATGGGGTTCAGAGCTAAACAAAGAATTCACAGCTGAGGGATGCCGAATGGCTGAGAAACACCTAAAGAAATGTTCAACATCTTTAGTCATAAGGGAAATGCAAATCAAAACAACCCTGAGATTTCACCTCATACCAGTCAGAATGGCTAAGATCAAAAACTCAGGTGACAGCAAATGCTGGCGAGGATGTGGAAAAAGAGGAACACTCCTCCATTGTTGGTGGGATTGCAAACTGGTACAACCATTCTGGAAATCAGTCTGGAGGTTCCTCAGAAAATTGGACATTGAACTACCCGAGGACCCAGCTATACCTCTCTTGGGCATATACCCAAAAGATGCCCCAACATATAAAAAAGACACGTGCTCCACTATGTTTATAGCAGCCTTATTTATAATAGCCAGAACCTGGAAAGAACCCAGATGCCCTTCAACAGAGGAATGGATACAGAAAATGTGTTACATCTACACAATGGAATATTACTCAGCTATCAAAAACAATGACTTTATGAAATTCGTAGGCAAATGGTTGGAACTGGAAAATATCATCCTGAGTGAGGTAACCCAATCACAGAAAAACACACATGGTATGCACTCATTGATAAGTGGCTATTAGCCCAAATGCTTGAATTACCCTAGATGCATAGAACACATGAAACTCAAGACGGATGATCAAAATGTGAATGCTTCATTCCTTCTTTAAAAGGGGAACAAGAATACCCTTGGCAGGGAATAAAGGGCAAAGTTTAGAACAGAGGCAGAAGGAACACCCATTCAGAGCCTGCCCCACACGTGGCCCATACATATACAGCCACCCAATTAGACAAGATGGATGAAGCAAAGAAATGCAGGCCGACAGGAACCGGATGTAGATCTCTCCTGAGAGACACAGCCAGAATACAGCAAATACAGAGGCGAATGCCAGCAGCAAACCACTGAACTGAGAACAGGACCCCCGTTGAAGGAATCAGAGAAAGAACTGGAAGAGCTTGAAGGGGCTCGAGACCCCATATGAACAACAATGCCAAGCAACCAGAGCTTCCAGGGACTAAGCCACTACCTAAAGACTATACATGGACTGACCCTGGACTCTGACCTCATAGGTAGCAATGAATATCCTAGTAAGAGCACCAGTGGAAGGGGAAGCCCTGGGTCCTGCTAAGACTGAACCCCCAGTGAACGTGATTGTTGGGGCGAGGGCAGCAGTGGGGGGAGGATGGGGAGGGGAATACCCATACAGAAGGGGAGGGGGAGGGACTAGGGGGATGTTGGCCCAGAAACCGGGAAAGGGAATAACACTCGAAATGTAAATAAGAAATACTCAAGTTAATAAAAAAAAATTAAAAAAATAACTCAGTAAAAAAAAAAAAAAGGTAGCTCTCCTTTATACAAAATGAATGACACCTTCTGCAATAGCCACAGATAATATCAAATACCTTGGCGTGACTCTAAGCAAACAAGGGAATGGCCTGGCAGCAAGGCCATCCAAGTAGCCTGTCACACTAGCACTAGATCCTGTCTGAGCAATCCGTGTCTATCTTATTTAAAACGTTCAGTGACGGTAAGGAGGAGCTGAGATGCTGTGCTACTGCCTAGAGAAAGTATTCACAGAAGTTCAAAAGGACAACTGACGGGTGAGTAGTGTCACAGCAGCAACTACTCATCTGTATGAAATAAAAGGAAAAAAGAGTTTGTTGAGTCATTAACACTGGAAGAAATTCTTAGCTCTGCCACTAGGGGGCTGCACTCTTGGCGAAATGTAAATGGACAAAGGAATTTAAAGCAGTGGATGAAAACACTAAAAATCTATGAGGGAAAAATGCAGAATTAACAAAGGAATTTTTGTGTAATTATTGTTCTAATTCACTCCCATTTCTGACTACCTAATGCCTCTTTGGGAATCATTTTATGTCTTAGATACTTTATTTGTAAAACAAATCATTTAAAATATTATAGTTAATGTCAGATAAAAGGAAGACCTAAAAAGACCACAGTCATTTGCTAAGTTTTAGGGAAGATGCCAAGGGCTGTTAGCAATCAGAAGACAATGTTCAAGAAAGTCAGGATCTTAAGGGGCGGAGGGATAGCAGAACACAGAAAAATGGAACAAGAAAGGAGAGGGAGGTTTATGAAGGGGGAGAGAAGGGCGGAAAAGGGCAGGAGTAAGCAAGGCCAGGATACCTGGGAAAGCCCTACAGAAAGCTACTATTTAGCCAGCTTCACACGTCTGCTCTCCTTATGGGAAGTGTGCGAAGGGGATCATACTCATTCTAGAAGCAAAGGTGGGCAAAGAAGGGCTCAGCGCATGTGCTGTTCGCCTTGGCGGGAACTGCTGATGAGATGCACCCTGAGACCACCCCCCAAAAAAACCCAATCGAGGCTACTGTTCCTGGTTCTCCCCAAATGCGACGGTAAGTCCTACTGCTGAAGACTCCACGTACAGAGATCACGGGACACAGAGATTAAGCCAGGACAGGGTGCTGACAGGATGCTTCCTTCTTGATGGCCAGCTGGTACTAGAAGGTGCTGTGCAGGATTGGGGGTGGTGGTGGTGGTTGTAAATTCATCAACACCTTCTCAGTGTGAATCCTGTGAGTTGCAGTGATGACCAAAGTGGCAAGAGATGACTTCAGGTCCAACAGTGTTATGAATGTTATATATAATGAGGGTAACCAACTGATTTTTGATTAAATTTAAGGTCCCCTCAACAGGAGAAAATATATGCCTGATACCATAAAACTACACAAGAAGAATAAAGTGTCACTCCTAAGACACCAGTATTGACGTCTGCTATAAATGCTCTGTTCACCAAAATGTCACTAGTGTCAGGGCTGGGGAAAGGGAAATAAAGACGACTGTAGGTCACTAGAAGATCTGTAAGGTAAGTGGAGACAGAACTGTGTCACTCACACAGTACTCTAAGTTATGTGACATGGCAGTGCATTCGTGTGTGCAAATGTAAACTAAGGGAGATAGCGCACTGCCTCATTTGGGTGCTGTAGACAACGAGACTGTCTTCAATGGCATTCCACCATAAAGACATCACTTGTCATCTGCCACCCTGCTCAGAGTGAACGCTACAGTTGGTCCCTCAGATCCATTCTCCTGAGAGACAGTTTGTTATGGTTATGTGTACACTTAGGGATGAACGCGGGCTTTGTGCATGCTAAGCACATACTTTATCAACAAGCTAGAGCCCCAGCTAGATTTACTGTAAGTTTTGATGGAAAGCCTTTTGCAATATGCCTCCATTATCCTCTAAGTATCGTGAACTTGTGGCTTAGGCAACACAACTGAGTCCACTGTGATAGAACCACATATTACAGGCCTTTAAAAGCCAGCATGGTTTCTCTCACATAATAGAATTCCACTGTTCAGTTTATTAGCTTTGCTCTTTGCATGGGATGGGTCTCTCTTTTCTTTCTTTTCTTCCTTATCAGCAGTCTCCAGTTGTAATCCTGTGTCTTGTATACTGTGAAACTTACTTTCAAACTGCACAAAGAATGGCCCTTTAATAATGGTCCCCCAAATCATTCCCCAAGCAAAACACTGAGCATTTTTATGCCTATACATACAAATATAAGGGTGGGAGGGACTGACAAGCTTTGAGCACACACAATGCTAGGCTAGTGCTGAATGGTCTAGAGTTTCTATCCAAAATAGTGAAGTAGTCGATCCAGGGAGATGGCTTAGCAGGAAAACGTACTGGCTGCTCTTCCGGTTGGTCCCAGGACCGACTCCCAGCACTCACATGGTGGCTCCCAGCTGCCTGCAACTCCAGTTTCAGAGGATCTGATACCCCCTTCCGACTTGAACACCAGGCACGCACATGGTACACAAAGACTCATGCAGGCAAAATACCCATAACAAAGTAGATCAAGAACAGGCCAGAGTGGAACTCACAGGACAGCGCTACAGAGAAAGAAGAGCACCACACTGACCAACTTGCCAAAGGGCAGAGGGCCCAAGCAAGGGGGAGGCATACGTCAGATGGATGCCCTTCTTCGACCACTCCACATGTGCACGCTCACACTGCTCCTACCCTCAGAACGGAAGAGTGCATGGATGTCCAGAACAGAAACACTGTAAGGAGAGACCCAGAGAAAAACAGATGTCCAGTTTCCTGCAAGGGTCATCTGTGAGCTGAATCATGGGCATCAGAACTCAAAACCCAGAATGAATACATGGGAACTCTGTACGATACTTAGACAGGAACGCCTGGAAACTGCTAATCCCTCTCCACAATAAACCGTTATGAAGAAGTTTAACCTAATGGAGGTGCAGAGGGAGTCAGTGGTCAGAATGCTGGCTTACCATGCCTCAAGCTCACGAGCCTCCACCATTACAGAAACCCAGTGTAATGCATGGGTTTGTCATCCCACTATGGGAGGCAGCGGAGGATCAGAAGCTCAAGGTCCACGGTTGGCTACATAGCTACTTGCAATCCTGCGTCAAAACAAAACACGTAATAGAAGATACTCCCTTTCTAGTTGCTATTAGTTTTCAAAGTGAGGTGGGTCAGGAGTGCTAGTATAAAAATTTCTCAGAATCCTATTGTGCCAGATCTCTAGAGATTTAAGGAGGGAGGATTGTGAATTCACAGTCCCCCTAGAATATAGAGCCAATGTCTGGTGCCAACAATGTGATGCCCCCTTTCCAGCAGCCACTGAGAACCCCCATGCCCATGCATAGCTGCAAGGAAGCAGCAGACCAGTGAAACTGGCCAAGGGAGGAAAGTGATGATTGAGAACTGCTGCTACTCAAGAATTTATACTCTATAATGCCGTGTGTGTGTGTGTGTGTGTGTGTGTGTGTGTGTGTGTGTGTGTAGTATAGTGTGTGTGTGAGTATGGGTAGTGTGTGTATAGTGTGTGTGTGTGAATGTGTGTTGTGTGTGTGTGAGTATGGGTAGTGTGTGTATAGTGTGTGTGTGTGAATGTGTGTTGTGTGTGTGTGAGTATGGGTAGTGTGTATAGTGTGTGTGTGTGAATGTGTGTTGTGTGTGTGTAGTATAGTGTGTGTGTGTGTGTAGTGTGTGTAGTATAGTGCGTGGTGTGTGTGTGTGTGTGAGTGTGTGTAGTGTGTATGTGTGTGTGTATAGTATATGTGTGTGGTGTGTGTGTATAGTGTGTGAGTGTGTGTATAGTATGTGAGTGTGTGTAGTGTGTATGTGAGTGTGTGTAGTGTGTATGTGTGTGGGGTGTGTGTGTAGTGTGTGTGTGTGTGTGTGTGTGTGTGTGTGTGTGTATCTGGGAACTGGACTGTTCAGTGGTTAAAAGTGCACACTGCTTTTCCAAAGGACCCAAGTCTGGTGATGCACTACTGCGTGTAACTCCAGCTCCAAGGTATCTGACACCCTGGGCTGCTCTCTAAACACCTGGGGGCTCTACAGATACTGTGGCATACGTTAAGACAGACAAACACAGAAATAAAAATAATTAATAGAGGACCTGAGGAATCAAGCTCAATTCTCATTACCCATACTGGGTAGCTTACAACTGTCTGTAACTCCTGCTCCAAGGGATACAACTCCCCTGTGGGGTTCTGTACTTATGTGTACACACACACACACTGACAACATGCATATGAATAATTAAAAATAAAAAATCTTTTAAAAAAAACTATATGTATGTTTAGTCTGTTCTATGTTTCCATTTTGGAAAAATGAAAAAAATGGGAAAAATACAACAATGTATTTCATAGCCTCTAGCAAATAGGTAAGGATAGGGTGGGAAAAGAAGATCAAGTTTTGTGTAAGATAACCATATATATGTATATATGAATCTATTTACACATTAATTATCTGTTGAATCTGCAGAATTATCTGAGAGATTTTCAGCTGCCTAGTATTCTAGATCCTCAGAAAAACTATCAGGCTATCGATGAACCACTATATATAAACTCACATAAGATCTTGTCATCTGACGCCATCAATGAACTATAACCATTAGTTTTACAATAACGCCTCATCTGCAGGATGACTCAACATTGATATGGCTAACCAGTAGCCAGGATTGAGGTCCGCATCACTCCGTCTTCTACAGTGCACCGTGTGAACTCTAACAAGCGCTTCACTTCCCAGTGGAGTAAGCAGCCTCGGGCCAGGGCCCCAGTACTTGCTGCATCCGGCAAGCTCTCCCATCAGGCTTTTCCTCCTTGCTCCTGTAATGCAAGAGGTCCAGCTCAGCATCACAGCCTCAGGGGCCACCGTACTGTTAACGTACTGTCCAAAGGATGAGACTGCAGAGAACAGGCAAGGCCGCTTGGATTCCCAGCACCTGGAATTCCCAACAAGGTCATTCTCTGTGTAGCTGGTAGAGAATGAGTAGAGATGGGCTCCGCGGTAGCCTCTCTCCTCTTACAGAGACTGAAGAACTAACAGTCCTGAAGTACAGTTCCGAGTTATTTGATATCTTAAAAGACAAACTTGTAAGGCTAGGCTTCAGGGCTCCCATATTCTAGCTCCAATCCTCTTCCCATCCTTCCCCAGGTTAATCCTTCCTCTCTCTGCAACTTTTCTCTCACACAAGATCATATTCCAACCCAGATTTGCCTATGAAAGTTATATCTTTCCATCATTACCCACCGTCACAATTCTCCTCTTCCCTGTAACCTTTTTAAAATTAAGTTTATCTTGCTGTGCTTATGAGACAGGGTCTCACTATGTAGCCAGGCTGGCCTTAAGCTCACTATAAAGTGATGAGATTGTAGGTAAGGAAACCTCTGGCTAATTTATTTGTAGCCGATACAAAACAAAAATGAACACACCCCCAGACGCACACAAACAGAAAGTGTGTGTATTAATGGCATTACAGGGTGTATTGACAAATGTAAGTATCATATAACATTTAAGTCTAGCTAAATATTTCTATTTCCTCAAACGTCTATCATTTCTCTGTGGTGAACTGTTCCAAACACTTCTTGTGGCTTTTTGGAAAATGTAGTGCATTAAAGTTCACCACGGTTATCTACTGTGCACTAACGCACCACGACTTCTCAGTTGTAACTAACCTAACTAATGCCCACTGATCAATGCCCTTTCCCTGGGCCGCCTTCCCATTCCCCTATCTCTAGTAACTAGGAAGGAGTCTGCCCGCAACTTCTGCACAATCAGCGTTTTAGATGTGATATGTGAGTGCCCTTTAAATTTAGCACAGTCCGGAGAATAAGCTCATAATGAACATCTTTTACTGACGGCATGGCATGCCTGCATTCCTGAGTGACTTTCACTGCCTCCTGGTGACCAACTTCATTGCCAAATCCCTCCAAAACTCTAGTCTAGTACAAATACAACTGGGCCAACCTTTGGAAACACTTGCCAGTTCACTAGAGCACGCACCTCATACCACTTCACTATATCTCTTATCCAAACCTTTAATCACTTACTGCTTTGCTCACACAATGCAAGTGACCTTTGACTCCCACCCTCGGGTCAGGACTCCACTGCTCTCTGCTTTCCCCTGCTGTGACTTCCTCTTCACACACACAAGCCTGAGCTGGCATCCTCTTTGTGCACACTCTCTCCCTCTCCATCTTTCTCTCAAAACCCTTCTCACAACTTCATCGTACTTTTCAACCACACCTTTGTTCATCAAGAATAATTCCACCAAGCATCCCAAAGTCTCTCCTTAGGTAAATAAAACAACCTACATGTTGTGATGTTGATATGACATATTATTTTATAGACCACCTCAAAACAAACAAAACACCCCCAAAATGTAAAAATTTGTCAGAAAAATTACTATACCTTCTTGTTCTATGTCAGAGAATTAAAGCACAGAATGAGAAAACATATTCAAAAAGTGTAAGTGAACACACACATCAACTAGACCAATCCACTTCTCCACACACAGGTATTATGAAATGACACAGACACAATAAAGAGATGATCACCTTCAACTTGAAAATAAAGGAAACAGTGAGGATGAACAGCACCACAAGCACCAAGTAAACACTAACTTCTTACACAAGCAGATGTGTGAACGCGACAGCATTTACCTCAATGCCAACAGAAGCCACACGTGTTTAGCTAATGAAAAAGAGGCGGAGAGGGAGTGGATTCGGGAGTGGTGGGGTGGGAGGTGTGGTGGGAGGGGTTGGTGGGAGAGGAGAGATGGGGCAAAGGATGTAACTGTTTTGGGTTAGAAATAAAGTTAACAACCATAATGTCGTCTATAACCTTTTTATTCCCTATTGGTCTTATCACAGAGACTCCTAAGAACTCAGCACTGCAGCACTGCTATGGGGCCTAGAAGGGCCCTCTACTGAGAAGGCAGGAGTTATTCTACCTGCCAAGGAGAGGCACTGTGAAGACTGTGCTGGCTGAGTCAGTCAACAGGAACTAGGTCTACAGCAACATGTTAAACATGAAAGTCTGTGGACAGAGTAGGTAGTTAGCAAAGACCCCCTTAGCAATACGTGACCACTTTCAGTACCAATCCTACTTGCTCTAGGCATAAACTCATGAGCTGTCTACCCTGCTAAGAGCAGTACATATGGAGCGATAAGCAGTTTATTGGTTGTAATCTATATCATGCCTACAAGGTTATCTAAACAAATAAAACACTTCGACAGCCTCAGTGATAAGGACTATAATGTGAAAATTTGAGATTCCCTTTCAAGTTTATTGGCACCTCAATCTAAGTACCATATTACCAATTAAAATCATTTTTTTGTATTAGCTACATAAAGGAAGCAGCCCTCACCCCACCCCTTCACCATGATACCTTACAAGCACATGCTAACAGGAGAAAACAAATCACAAAAGTAAAAATAACTAGGAAAATAATAACCATTGCAACTTGAACTTCAAAGTGTTTACCTTTGGACAGTGCTGTGGTTTTTGAAAACAGTTCAGTAAAATAAACCCAGTGAGTGGCCTACACTCATGGGCAACAGAAAACCGACATCTAAACTTGCACATTCAATCATGCAGGGTACAAGAGATGTAAGCCAGGGCTGTCTGCACGCACTGACCTCCACCTGCCCTTCCAGACCTGCAAAGACAAGCGATCCACTGAGCCCACAGTGCATACTGAAGCATGAAAAGCCAAATTTCTGATGGTTAAATTAAAAAGCGGTATTTTTCAAGAAGATTTACTACTTTTCAAACCTGATTTACATGGGGGCCTACAGAGAGCCACAACATTTCCTTATAAAAACTTACAAAACTAACAGTTTAGAATGAAACATTTCACACTGGGTCAGGCATCATTCTAAGTACTCTATAGCTAATTTAATCGTTGTAACAGCCCACAAAGACATAGACTCTGTGACCATGTCGCAGAGACAACAGAAGCAGAGAGGTTAAGTAAACCAGACTGCACAGTACAGGTCACCACTGCTCCTCCAGGGGAGAACCAGGAGCCACACACAGACTAGGACGGCACTACCAGTGAACAAGCAGAATCAGGTCAGTCAGCCCCAGTGATCGTTCTGGTCTATACTCATTACCTGTGGCCAGCAGCAAACACCGGCATGGAAAACATTTACTTGCTACTCAACTCAGAGTAACACACTAACAACCCATGCCATTAGCTATTTTAAGATATGGATGATAACCAGAAAGAGACAGTGATTCTAAGAGTAATACCACATTAATCATGTTATAGAATGTGTACTCCAAGCTCAGTGACACTGACTAACCTACCCTACTGTCTCTGAGAGAGGCACTGTTCGTCAGAAAGCAAAACCCAAATGGAAGTCCACAAGCTTTATTACTAAAATCTGATCTAGGGCAAATGTTTTCTTTCCTTCCCCCCCTCCTTTTCCCTCCCCCTCCTCCTCCTCCTTCTTCTTCGGGAGGGGGGACTCCATTTCTCATAAGTATTTTTTATTGGTTATTTTATTTATTTACACTTCAAATGTTGTCCCCTTCCCAATTTCCCTTCTGCAAATGCCCCATCCCACCCCCCCCGTCCCTTTGCCTCTATGTGGGTGCTCCCCCCACCCACCTCTGCCTCACCACTCTAGTGTCCCCTTACACTGGGGTATCAAGCCTCCACAGGACAAATGGCCTTCTCTACCACAGATGCAAATGTTTTCTAAATGCAAGTTTCACACAAAATCTTTGTTTACATAAGAAACTACACTATCTTTAAGAATCTGCTTCTGTCTCTGCTCCCAAACCCCGTGGGAGAGAGACCTCACCGCCTGATCAGGTGGGCACTCCCGAGGCTGCAGAGCGGAGGAGACCACCAACACTGCCCACCCCTGCCCACATCCCTGGCCCAAGAGGCAACTGTATAAGGCTTCTGGGTTCCCGTAGGGGAGGGCCCAGGAGCGGCAGGACCCCTGCCAGAGACACCGCCGGAACCTGAAGGAAACAGACCGGATAAACAGTTCTCTGCACCCAAATCCCGTGGGAGGGAGAGCTGAACCTTCAGAGAGGCGGACACGCCTGGGAAACCAGAAGAGACTGCACTCTGTGCACATCCAGACGCCAGAGGAAAACACCAAACGCCATCTGGAACCCTGGTGCACGGAGGCTCCCGGAAAGAGCGGCAAAGATCTTCCCGGTTGCTGCCACAGCGGAGAGGACTTAGGCAGTACCCCACGAGCAAACTTGAGCCTTGGAACTGCAGGTAGGACCAACTTTTCCCCTGCAAGAAACCTGCCTGGAGAACTCAGGACACACAGAGGCAAAATTCCTCTAAGACCGGGCACTTCCTGTGTTTACCGGAAGTCCCACACCCTCGGATCCCGGCCCGCAGCAGCTCTCTGCTCCCAAACCCCGTGGGAGAGAGACCTCACCGCCTGATCAGGTGGGCACTCCTGAGTCTGCAGAGCGGAAGAGACCACCAACACTGCCCACCCCTGCCCACATCCCTGGCCCAAGAGGAAACTGTATAAGGCCTCTGGGTTCCCGTAGGGGAGGGCCCGGGAGCGGCAGGACCCCTGCGCCTGAGACACCGCCGGAACCTGAAGGAAACAGACCGGATAAACAGTTCTCTGCACCCAAATCCCGTGGGAGGGAGAGCTGAACCTTCAGAGAGGCGGACACGCCTGGGAAACCAGAAGAGACTGCACTCTGTGCACATCCAGACGCCAGAGGAAAACACCAAACGCCATCTGGAACCCTGGTGCACGGAGGCTCCCGGAAAGAGCGGCAAAGATCTTCCCGGTTGCTGCCACAGCGGAGAGGACTTAGGCAGTACCCCATGAGCAAACTTGAGCCTTGGAACTGCAGGTAGGACCAACTTTTCCCCTGCAAGAAACCTGCCTGGTGAACTCAAGACACAGGCCCACAGGAACAGCTGAAGACCTGTAGAGAGGAAAAACTACACGCCCGAAAGCAGAACACTCTGTCCCCATAACTGGCTGAAAGAAAACAGGAAAACAGGTCTACAGCACTCCTGACACACAGGTTATAGGACAGTCTAGTCACTGTCAGAAATAGCAGAACAAAGTAACACTAGAGATAATCTGATGGCAAGAGGCAAGCGCAGGAACCCAAGCAACAGAAACCAAGACTACATGGCATCATCGGAGACCAATTCTCCCACCAAAGCAAACACGGAATATCCAAACACACCAGAAAAGCAAGATCTAGTTTCAAAATCATATTTGATCATGATGCTGGAGGACTTCAAGAAAGACATAAAGAACTCCCTTAGAGAACAAGTAGAAGCCTACAGAGAGGAATCGCAAAAATCCCTGAAAGAATTCCAGGAAAACACAATCAAACAGTTGAAGGAATTAAAAATGGAAATAGAAGCAATCAAGAAAGAACACATGGAAACAACCTTGGACATAGAAAATCAAAAGAAAAGACAAGGAGCTGTAGATACAAGCTTCACCAACAGAATACAAGAGATGGAAGAGAGAATCTCGGGAGCAGAAGATTCCATAGAAATCATTGACTCAACTGTCAAAGATAATGTAAAGCAGAAAAAGCTACTGGTCCAAAACATACAGGAAATCCAGGACTCAATGAGAAGATCAAACCTAAGGATAATAGGTATAGAAGAGAGTGAAGACTCCCAGCTCAAAGGACCAGTAAATATCTTCAACAAAATCATAGAAGAAAACTTCCCTAACCTAGAAAAAGAGATGCCCATAGGCATACAAGAAGCCTACAGAACTCCAAATAGATTGGACCAGAAAAGAAACACCTCCCGTCACATAATTGTCAAAACACCAAACGCACAAAATAAAGAAAGAATATTAAAAGCAGTAAGGGAAAAAGGTCAAGTAACATATAAAGGCAGACCTATCAGAATCACACCAGACTTTTCGCCAGAAACTATGAAGGCCAGAAGATCCTGGACAGATGTCATACAGACCCTAAGAGAACACAAATGCCAGACCAGGTTACTGTATCCTGCAAAACTCTCAATTAACATAGATGGAGAAACCAAGATATTCCATGACAAAACCAAATTTACACAATATCTTTCTACAAATCCAGCACTACAAAGGATAATAAAGGGTAAAGCCCAACATAAGGAGGCAAGCTATACCCTAGAAGAAGCAAGAAACTAATCATCTTGGCAACAAAACAAAGAGAAGAAAAGCACACAAACATAACCTCACATCCAAATATGAATATAACGGGAAGCAATAATCACTATTCCTTAATATCTCTCAACATCAATGGCCTCAACTCCCCAATAAAAAGACATAGATTAACAAACTGGATACGCAATGAGGACCCTGCATTCTGCTGCCTACAGGAAACACACCTCAGAGACAAAGACAGACACTACCTCAGAGTGAAAGGCTGGAAAACAACTTTCCAAGCAAATGGTCTGAAGAAGCAAGCTGGAGTAGCCATTCTAATATCAAATAAAATCAATTTTCAATTAAAAGTCATCAAAAAAGATAAGGAAGGACACTTCATATTCATCAAAGGAAAAATCCACCAAGATGAACTCTCAATCCTCATCTTCGGTTGGTTTATATACAAGTGTGCAATTTCTAGGCTTGAAAGTAAAATGATGCTATCTGGTGCTGGATAGAGGAGCCTTATTTTTTATTATGGCAGCTTGCTATTTTTGTAACATGGTGATTTGGTTGAACACAATAAAGTACAGTAGTAACTGATCTCCCCTTCTTCCTGGATGAGTGAGGAGATGATTAAATGTTGATGTCAGCATCCTTGAGCATATTCAGATGAGCTTCTGCTTCTGTTGAAAAGGATGCTGTGTTTGATTGTGGTCCGAAGCTTTGAAGCACTACTTGGCATCTCTTTCCTTGGAGGTCTCACTGTTTAAACATAACAGATTTGATAGCTTGTTGGTAAGGTGAGGTCCAGCTTGTCTCCACTAGGTCATCTTCATGTGAATCCGGTGGTTATACGATTTTGTTTTAGGGATATTTCATTTTTTTAATAACGGTTTTAGCTGACATTCATGGAGAGAATGAATCCTTAGAACTGTGCCACTAGTGAAAGGAAATCCTGTCTAGAGTATGTTTCTTTACAAAGCTGTGTCACACCATCCTTTGGGCCCTCTGCTGGAAAAGTAGAATCAAGTCTCAAATAATGCCTTTTAAATTGTATCCTCTAGTATTATAGATGTAGGACAGTACTGTATCATACCTCTGTGGATGTAAAATAGCTTGTACCTGCTTTATGATACGTAGTAGTGACCGTGCTTTATCAGAGCTGTTTTTAATGATGTTGCTCAGAATGTTTTCTTTCCAGATGATGATTGAGAAGCTAATTTAAAAAAAATGGTGCCAGGTACCACAAGAGTAACAGAACTGTGCTGTTTTCTCGGGTTTTGTTTTTTTACTTTTTTTTTTTAATGGAGTGTGCTGGATGTCTCTACAGTTTTGTTCAGATGACTGCAGAACCTGGAAAAGCTGTTGCTGCTGTTGATGCATAACACACTGCTATTATTGGTCTTTCTATATAAATATAAATATATATATACAGAAAAAAAATAAAATATAGGTTGTGTGCTGGCAAAAAAAAGTAAAAAATAAGAAAACAGATATGTTAGGACAATTTTCATAATATGAGTAAACATATTGTCTCATCTTAAAGAAGAAATATGTTTGAAGAGCAAAAGTTCTGAAAAAATATACTAAAATATTTTCCCTTGGTTCCCAGTATTTCTTTCTGTTTTTTTCTCCCTCAAAAATTTGGGATTTTTAAAATTAAATTTTGGAAGTTGGGAAAAAAAAAAAAGAATCTGCTTCTACCAAAATATCAGACGTAAAATAAAATAAAGAAGTTAAATTTACTGTGAGGATGTGAAAATAATTTGTTACTTTCTTAGCCCTGTCCTAAACATGGGCACCAAAGGAACAATGCCCTCTGTGAAACTCAAGTGTAAATACTTATATTTTCCAACTGCCTTAACAGTTTTTTGCATTAAATATTTTTTTTTCTTTTCTTTTTTTCGGAGCTGGGGACCGAACCCAGGGCCTTGCGCTTGCTAGGCAAGTGCTCTACCACTGAGCTAAGTCCCCAACCCCTGCATTAAATATTTTGATGGAACACTTCCCACTATGTAATTTTTAAATTTTGTATTAGGATCAATTTTCCTCCACATTAAAGACCAATTTTGTTTGCTGGGGGAAACGACATGGAATAGCTTGGCTTAACCTGCTTCTTTTATAACTTACCATTAGAAACATAACTGACTCAGAGAGTAAAATAATACACTACTTGTCCTTTAAAAACACATTAAAACCTGGAAGACAAATAGTAAGTATAGTGACACAACTATGAGTCCACAATCTTTAAAGAACTGCTGCTAATAGGGTGTGTGCGTGTGCGTTCGTGTGCGTACACGCATCAGCTGTTCCTTGGTATGTCACTCCATTAGAAAGAGCTATTGCACACATAGCTTCAAGGTGCATTCAACCTCAGCTGCCTCCCCATCCCGAATGGATGGGAGTTTATCAGTGCCCTACTTTGGAGTTTGTGTAATTTGCAGTACAATAATTTTAGGCTAAAGGTGGCTCACGGTAGTTTTACTAAAGATCTAGTTCTTACTGTCCGTGCCTGTTGTTAGGCTCACAGTATAACTCACAGTAAGACAATGCTAATCTGTAACTTAGCTTCTGTCAGATGCACACACACAAACATTCAACTTAAAATGATATGAATAAACCAGCAAAGCCCCAGGAGTCCCCAAAACTCAATCTTCCCTCCAGGGGGATGATGATGATGGTAGTGGTGGTGGTGATGGTGATGGCGGGGGCAAATGCCTATACAGTGTTAGTCCAAGTACGAGGCACTAGGCAAGGTACTCCTCAAATTCATTTACCTCAGACAACCCTGTGAGGCAGGCGCCATGTTACTACTCCTAGCACAGATGAGAAAACGGATGCACAGAAAAGCCCAGATGCTTTGATGCCTGTGTAGTGAGTCTGAGAACTCAAATGCAACTTTAAAACTCTATGAAGGCTTTATCTGAATTAATAAAAGAATGAACAAATAACAGATGACAGTGTGGCGATGAGAGCAATGATCACTTGTGGAGCAGAGCGCCAGTGCTTATCACAAGTCCTTAAAATGGTCCTGAAGACCACACAACGCAGAAAAAGCTCCTGCATGAGCCCAGTGCACACTTGCACAAGACCACAAGGCATGTGGCCTCCTCTCTACGACTGCAGAGCACGGCACTGCAACGTATGTCTCGGTCTGCACTATGTTCTTCAAACCTAGAGAGGAACTTCGTGTCACAATACACATGAAAAACAAGTCTCAAGGGAAAGAAATAGAAAATAAAAACAATAACGTCAATAAAACAAAGCTGTTATTCAGCTTCCTGGTACCATTGTCTGCTAAAGGTGCTTGTGGCAGTGACAAGACTTCCTGGTCTTTATTAAGGTAACCGCACGGTGCCCTGGCTCCTCTAATGAGTACTGAGATGTGAGAAACAAGAGGGAGAGCTCTCCAACTGTGCTTGTTATCTCTCTGGGTACACATCCCACACTTGGGAAACAAAACACAGGCTGAGTCTGCTGCCTCCCTTCTGGCTCCAGTACACGGCCAGGTCTAAAGAACTGCATTTCTGTCCACATCTTGGAGACTGTTCTAACACAAAGAAATAAACCAGACTTTAACACCTCAACAAAATCTCTACTCATATCAATATTCAAAATATACTGGGTACTGGGAGGTAGACAGAAAGTTCAAAGACCATCTTCTCTACTGCAAACAATATGTATATTGTCTCAAAGATATGTCAGGACATAGGGCTGTCCCAAGTGTAACTACTGACACTGGGGGAACTGGATTTGATCCCAGTTCACATTGAACATGTAGCCTTTTACGAGTTCCAGGTTTCTCAGCAGAAAAGTGGAAATACCTACTTCTAAGTTTAAAGTTACAGATAAGTCAATTAGCTTAACATTCTTGTTATAGCAAGTGCATAGTAAATATTTGCTATTTTAAGAACTTATTAGAGGTATATAATATGGGGGGGGGGCACCACAACAGTGCTTTAAGCAATCTGATCTGGACCATCAAGAAAGGACAGACTTTCGGTAAGTTGAAACACCAGAGGCAATCCAAATAGGAAAGTTAACAGAGCAGGGTAAGGACTGTAATGAAGAAACGCAAGGCAGAAAACTAGAGCAAACCAGGAGTGCTAACTGCAGGATAATCTTCACAGACCAGGTCTCAAGAGTACCCTCTATCTTCTAATCACTCGTTCTTTTGACTACTGCAGAGTTCACTGGGATTTAGGCCACCACAGCAGTATAACAATGAGTGGTCAGAACTGGAAATACCATGGCCAGAAAGCACTGAGAAGCTGAGACCTCTCAAAGGGTTCTTGAGGCAGAATAGAAGAAAGGAATCCAGGCTAATTCTGAAGAAGAGAAAGAGCAGGGAGACAACGGGGGCACCAAACAGAGTCCTTCAGCACCAGGTTGAAAGACACAGTACCCACCAAGACGACATCCCATAACAACAACAAGGGAGGTGGTAAGGCAAAGAAAGACCCACAGAAAGGTCTGGATTGGTTAAGTAGGATAAAAGTGAACTCTACGAATAGCCAGACATGATGGCACATGCCTTTAATCCCAGCAGAGGCAGAAGGATCTCTGCATTTGATCCAGGCCAGCCAAGGGTATATGGAGAAATACTGTCTCAAAACCTAAAACCCAAAACCAAACCAAAAGGGAAAAGGGCGAGCTCGGGGGGTGGGGGTGGGGGTGGGGGTGGGGGAGCGGCAGTAGCTCAGTGCTCAGTGATTGAGAGCACACATGACTCTTGCAGTGAGCTGCACCTGAGTCCAGTTCCCAACACCCATACCCACCTCACAACTCACAGCAGCTCAACTCCCTGCAACCCAGGCCCAGGGTCCCATACCAATGGCCTTTGCAAGCACCTGAGCCCTGTAGATTTGTTTACTCACAAAGGCACACACATACACATGTGCACATTAAAGTAACAATACAAACCTTTTAAAGAAAAGAAGGCAAATGCAGAAGGTAGACGACTAGTACTTCGGGAAAACAGGGTCCATGGTGAGCAAGCAGCAACAGGAGTCATTTGTTCTTTGTCGGTAAGAGACGAGACGAGTGGATGTGCAGAGTCAAGAGAGTTACACTGGAAGCAAAGGACAGTGCAGACGCTAGCCACCTCACATCACTGGTAAGTGCGCCAACTACAGCTTGGCCATTTGTTAGGTACGAGTGAGAAACACTAGGTTTGGATTCCTTCCAGAATTAAGTCAAGAGGGAAATGGGATCAAAGAAGTAAAAGATCTCTGACTCCAGTGGTTTAAAACCGTGGGCAGTGAACAGAAAACCTAAGCAGAGCCTCCCTTCCACAGCCACCACTCTTTCTGAGGGCGGGCTCATCTACTGCAAAGGTTTATCAACCACTTCCGCTTCTGCTCCTGCAGACTCGCAGAGCAGTTCTGACATGGCCCACGTTGCAATGGCCTAGGCTAGGAACTGTGTTACCCTGAAGTGACACTGTAAAGACACCCTCACCCACAAATTCATTTGTGGCTCTACCTGTACCCCGTGACTCGGAAACTCTCCGTGAGTTATATCGTATTTCATGAGCAAGAACCTGCTGCAGTATTGGGACACCAGAGTCTGCCACAGCTAATCCTCGTAATTGTAGATAAATTCCCACTTTTCGTTTTTTAAAATTTCTCAGTCTGCTATTATACTTTTAAAAAGTTCTCGGGGGTTGGGGATTTAGCTCAGTGGTAGAGCGCTTGCCTAGCAAGCGCAAGGCCCTGGGTTCAGTCTTCAGCTCCGGAAAAAAAAAAAAAAGAAAAAAAGAAAAAAAGAAAAAAAAAGGTTAAAAAAGTTCTCAAAGGGAGAAGGAACTGGCACACAGGCAAACACATCAGCAAAGCCAGAGCTCAGAACTCAGGGCTATTTGTTCTGCTCTCACTGCCTCTCTCCTCATGCCCAGAATGCTGACTGGGGTGGGGAAAGCACCCTCAGTGCTAGGCAGCAAGCCAGCCAAGCACGACTTCACCGCCCACACTTTCTACTTCCCTGCCCGGGGAGGCCGGCCGTGCTCCTCACCCTCCTGCTCCTGTGGATGTGCGAAGCAACAACTAGCCCTAAAGAGTTGTCTGTGCTTTCTGCACTTCTACTGCGCATTTCTGCTCCTCTCCGCTGACACCATGAGATCAGCAAAGAAAAGGAATCTGAACTTTTGATACGTAGAAGCCTGTAATCTCAACACTTAAGAGGCTGAGGCAGGAGGATTGTGAATTTGAGACCACTTAGGACACCAAAGGAGGGAGGAAGAGAGAAAAGAGGTATAAGAAAGGAAGGGTGGAAGGAAGGATGGATGAGAGAAAAAGCAAGGAAGGGAGAAAGAGGATGGGAGGGAAGGGAAGAGAAGAATGGAGGAAAGAAGAAAGAAAAGGTAAGGAGGAAGCGAAAACAATCTGAACTTTACGCACAGCACACGTCCAGTGTCATGAGCTCTGAATGCACTGGTGACGCAGCAAGCAGTGGGCAAGCTCCGCATGGTACCACTGCACTGGCTATGTCACCTGAGGACGCGCCTCCCTGAGTTCAGGCTGCAGCAAGCCTCCAGAGCTTTCTTTACTAGTGACTGCCGAGGGAGTGGCCAGCCCACTGTGGGTGAGGCCATCCCTGGACAGGTCCTGGGCTCTGTAGGAAAGCAGGCTGGGCAAACCATCAGCTTCTGTTTCTGGGTTCATGCACTGGGTGAGCTCCTGCCCTCACTGCTTCTGAAGGTGAGCTGTTACACACGGAGCGTGAGTAAAATAAAATAAACCCTTACCTCCCTAGGTTGCTTTGCTCATGGCGTCTCACTGAGGCATCGAAACCCTGAGACACAATTGACTGGGAGGGATCCCATGTCTGAGAATCCATGACACTGTTCAAATCAGGGTCTCCAAAGCCTTCCAAAGCCTAGCAAAGCGAAGGCAGTTCATGGGGATGAGGAACACCCCGGATGTGGAAGGAGGTGCTGCAGGCGAGGATGCAGCCTGATGCCTGATGAGAAGCACGAGCTCTGCAACAGACAGATAGACGGACTGCTGAGCTGACACATAAAGTAAGTCCACGTTAGGATGCCAATCAGGCTGGAGCTGGACATAGGAGGAAAGCTGTCAGGCACCTTTAAAAACCAAAACCAAAAAAACCCCCCAAACAAAAACCAAAACCATAGGCCAACAGCCTTGAGTTTGTGCTCACAAAGCTTGACTAGTTATCTAGTGCACTTCTATAGTGCCACTTCAAAGACTCCTCTCACCGTACCTCTTGGGAGAATTCTGACCTTACTCCAAGAGAACTAGTTAAATGGAAATCACCACTAATCTACTCCTTATTTATATTATGAATCTACACAGGGCATGTAAGCCTAATGCTAAAGTAGGCGATGGCATGTCCCCCTCTCTGTCCCTAGCTCCTGCTAGAGATCAAGCCAGGGTTCTGAACATCATTCTATCACTAGAGTACATCTCTACCTAAGCCATGCTACAAATCAAAAACAAGAAGACCTTTTTTAAAGCAAACACAAAATCTTGAGGTAACAATGCCTTAACGCAGTGTAAGTGTATTCGGTGTTCGTAAGTGTATTCGGTGTTCCTGACGGCTGGTTATCTCGGCAGCTTCTGCCGTATCTGTCAATGTACAGATGACAAATGAAAACACTGAAGTTACACAAGCACGAACATAAAGGGCAGTGTTGGAAAAGTGCAGATGGAGAGCTACCTGCTGGGACGATCACGGAAGTTCCAGAAGCTGAGGTCAAATACGTAAGCAAACACACACAAACATGGTATTTTATATGCAAGTACTACATCGTTATCTTGAATATCTAACCTTATATAATACAATAATACTGTTTGTTCCTTGATTCAGATTGTTACAGATAAATACTTCTGTGACAAATGAAGTCAAAGGACTTTAGAAGTGAGCTGGTTTATAATCTTAAAAAGAAAGAAAGAAAGAAAGAAAGAAAGAAAGAAAGAAAGAAAGGAACTCATCATGAGAAGAGCTTCGCTCTATGCCTGAAGAATATAGTAAGAAATGACAAGGAATGTGAAACAAAGTACCAACAGGAACTAGTCCAAATTTAAACAAGAAAACATTTTAAAAGGAGCAATCTACAGACTGGTCAGGAGTCGCCTTCATTTTCTCCTCTAAGGCCCTCAACACTGAGCCGTGTTACTTCCGAAGGCCTTCCGATGCCTCAGGCCTTGCCTCTTTCTTTCACTAACAAATTATACAGGTTGACCATACTCATACTTAAGGCACAAGCTGCTGTCTATATATTAAGAATATAAAAAGCATATTATGGAACACTCAGCCAAGTTTCAGTCTTCTGTGAAGCTAAGCAAGCCCTCAAAAAAATTCAGAGGCCTGCAAGATTGGAAGGGCAGGGCAGGGCACTTGCCCTTCTGAGCTCCATCCCCAGGACCACATGTTGGAAGGAAACAGACTCCCCCACCAGTTTTCCTCTGGGTCCACACTTGCATATTCAAACACCTGCACACACGTGCACGCCCAGGAATGCAAACGCACGCACGCATACTCGTGCGCGCGCACACACACACACACACATGCATGCACACATGCACGCACAGAATGTGAAGGTCAGTAAGATTAGATCGCTCCATGTGTAGAAGGGATGCTTAGTATCTAAGGGTCAGGAATGACCAGGGAGACGGCTCAGCGGGCAGTTTATTCCCAGCACCACTGCAGCAAGACCAGCGGCAGCAAAGGCGGCTCCCAACCAGTGGGGTCACCACAGCACAGTTGCAGGAGGAAGGGCCCTGCCTCACCAGGGTGGAAGGCAAGAGGCATCCCCAGTATGGTTCTCTAGGCCAAACTCACATACCAAGTAAGATTTTAAATATATACGTTTTTCTTTATGCTTACTGAGTAGGTACTGATTTGCTTTTCTTCAGCTAATAAAAGTTATGCTCTTCAAAAATGTACAGAAAGGTCCCACCGATTATCAGTTACAGAACCAATGGGCTTTGTAAATGTCAAATAATTTATGACATTTGGAAACCCAGATGAGTATTTGAAACACGTGGCTAAGGGCAATGATAAGAAGTGAGAAAACGAGCGTGTGATTGTATATTTTAGCTGCTTGCAAGTGACTCCAAGGCCCCTGAACACACAGGGGCTGTCTTCAGCTGAAGAGTGGTCCTTGCAGCAGCACAGCAGACCCGTCAGCTGGCACCAACAAATCCCTGGAGTTTTCCGGTTCTCACGGCACAGCACCCACTTAACCCCAGCCAGAACCACATACTGCTAGCCTTGCCCGGTTTCTAAGGAAACACATGCTTTGATGATCCTCAAGAGCTGGTAGGTCAGAAAGCCCGTGGACCAATTCCTTGGGGGTCAGTCATCCTGACAGCCCTGCTGCTCCAGCTCTGTAGAGATGACAGAAATACTATTTCCACACAGCCACCCTAACCCCTGCACTTGGGAGACAGCTGTAAGGACCACCACAAACTCAAAGCCAGTATACAGAGAGCTTCATGTAATAAGACCTACTATGCCCCAGTGGACACACTAGCACTACCCTCACTGATGCTAAACTCAGGGAGACATCTCTAACACTAAGTCTACCCCTGAGGAACTACCTGCTACCTGGCACATGCTTCTATACCGCCCAACTGCCACCGTCAGCCTTTCAACCTAACCTTGTTGCCTAGATGGCTCGAACATGGTATCTTACTCTATGTATCTAAAATCCAGCATCATGCCTCCAAACAAACCCCCCCAAAACCCCAAAACAGCAAGAGCCCAGGAGCTCCTCGCTCTGCTTGCATCTATCGGCAGCACCGCTGTTCTGCAGTGCCATGGGCTCACCACCTCACAGTCACCTGAACAGGGTTCTTTATGTGGGTGCATTTCGCTTTGGAAAAGCCCTCGACTCAACTGCACACTCGCAGGGAAAGTAAAAGGACCACTGGCAGGCTCAGAGACGGGAGAGCCCTGTGTGCCAGCAGCAAAAGCTGTCACACCCTTTCTATTATTAAAGGAAGATACTGCAAATTCCAAGTCTTCATGCAAAGCAGGGCTGAGCTAATGAAACTTATCTGGTCTCATTCTAAGAACCAGACCCAATGCTCACTGTCTACACACGCTTCCGGCTGGTGTCCATTACCAATCCTCCAGAACTGGGATTAACAGGAAACAGTCTCGCTAGGCTCGCTTACCAGATCAGGTTGAGAAGTTAATAAGCACCATGCAGAGATTCGAGTCGGAAGCTGTCACATTCCAAAGTCTGTTCTATTTTGACTAAGCTCAATGTTTGCTGACATGGAAGTTACAAAGGTTTAATGTTTTCCTATGAGACATAACGTAATGCTCTAGAACAAACACTCACTCTAGATCATAATGGAGCAGCACAACATGCCCTCAGAACATGGAGCCCTTGGCCAAGTCATGAGCGCAACATAAAAAACCCTCACCAATGCTCTGTGTTTCTAGGCAATAATTTCCCTTTTCAAGTCTACTGATATGTCAACATCCATGTGGACGTTTGCTTAGCTCACAGGCAAACAGTAGTGACAATCAAATCACTATTAGAGCAGCATTCTTTACAACTAATTTTTACACAAAGGAGCATAATTGTGATGTCTGGACCCAAGATCTGGCTACCTAGGAAAACTCAGGAATTAAATGGAGACGCCACTAAGATGCTCATCAAAAGCCAGCTGTCTACAGAGTCAGGACAGTGACAGACTGATTTTTCAGTCACCAAGTAGTAGAGACTACTATGCATTAAGATTGTAATTTGCCAGACATGATTATTTTAAATTCATATTTGGGGTACTACATTTCTGTCATTTCCCATAAACTATGACATCCCAATTAAGTATATAAGTGCCCTAAGATCTGTGAGGTGTGGATGAGACGCTCACTGCGTCTTGGGCACTTGAATACTTGGTCCCAGGTGGTGGCTCTTTGGGAATGATCAGGAGATGTGGCCTTGCTGGAAGGGGAATGTCACTGGGCATGGGCTCTGAGGTGTCACAAAACTCCTGCCACTTTCAGTTAGTCCTCTCTGCTTCCAATCTGTGGTTCAAAAACAAGCTCTTGGCAGGCTCCTGCCCTCTGTCCCAGCATCATGGATTCTAACCCTCTGGAGCCAGAAGCCCCACATAAACGTTCTGTAAGGTACCTAGTCATGTTTTATCACAGCAGTATACAAACAAGTAATCTGCCACCCAAAGTCTAAAGACAGAAACTGGTCCAGATTCGGCCTACGTCTTCATTTCTAGCCCCTTCTAACAAACATGGTGCTCACAGAGTAGGTGAACTGACTATAATGGCACTCCCGTGGACCTGGTGCTCTTTAGAGGCCAACACGGAAGGATCACTTGAGTTAGAGGAGGAAATTCATATATACAGAGTGTGAAGAACAGTCCTGACACACAGACCAAAATGCACAAATGCTAGCCAGTACTCATTGCTGGTGGTCAGACGTGGTGCCACGTGCCTGTTACCCCAGCACTGGAAGACGGAGGCAGCAGGGCCAGGAATTCGAGGTGACCCCCAACTATACAGTGTATCTGGGCCAGTGTAAGCTATAAGAGCAAAAACAGCCAAACCAGCAGAGTCAGTGCTAACAACTCTTTGTGTGATAAGCTACAGATCAAGTCTATCCTCACCAAACGCCAGTTTGCATTAAATTATGCTGAAGCTTGATAAAACTATATTCACAGTAAAATCCATAGTGCATGACACTTTCAAAATGACAAATTCATGATTTAAAAAAAAAAAAGAGCTGTGAAGCACTTTTTTTTTTTTTTTCGGAGCTGGGGACCGAACCCAGGGCCTTGCACTTGCTAGGCAAGCGCTCTACCCTGAACTAAATCCCCAACCCCTTGAAGCACAGTTTTTACACCATGAAATTCAACCACAATACAGCTTACAGAGGTTAGTGCTGAATACCATCACATAAGTTGCGTTTATCATTTTTCTTATCCCAAAGTTGATTCCCTCCAGCTGCCCCTGCTGCCCTGGCATTAGAGAACCATCAATATCTGTTTCCCTCACTTCCTGTTTCTGTGGATCTTTTCCAGAGGTAGTTTCGAATGTTTCATGTGATGCAGTGCACGGGCACTCTTTTGTGTCTGGTGTCTCTCAGTAGTGTGTTTCTTCCATTGTCTTTGTTGCAACGTCTATCAAGAATGTGTTCCTTTTGATGGCAGAGTATTATTTTGCTTTATGGATATAACATTTTATTTGCTAATTACTAATTGATGGGTACTTGGGTTGTTTTTTCCAGGTTTGCTATAGAATAGTGCATTTGTAAATTTTCTAACAAAGAACACTTGGAACATTTTCTCATTCTCTTGGGTAGATGCACAGGAGCACAGTATCTTATTCCTAGGTAAGTGCATGCTCGTTTTAAGGCCAGTGTTTCACAACACAGCTCTGTGGCAATTGCATTCCCCGGAGCAGTGTGAAAGCATTGTCCTCTCTTCACAGGGCCAACACTAAGTATTACAGACTTTAACCACAGCCTTTCTAGTGACAGTATATCACTGTGGTTTAGTATGTAGCTCCCTAATTAGTAATAACATATTCTAGATGAAAGACCTTTACCATGTTTATAATATGCAAATCTTTCCAAGTCTATATCCTTTGAACTTTCTTAAGTATCTTCTGCAATATTAAATGCTAAGAACGTTTTTTAGATAAAATCCAATTCATACTTTTTTTTTCTTTCAAAGTACATAGGATCTTAGTGTCATATGTAAGAATGTCAGGCTAACCCAATGTCACTCATCTAGAAGTTTCATGGATTTAAATTTTGCAATTAAGCATATAATCTATTTTAAGTTAAGTTTTGTATATTTTGTTATTTTGTGATTTATAAACAAAATGCTTAAGTACATTTTCCCCTAAGTACACAGGAATCTAAGCATTAGAATCTAAGCATCTGCTGAGAATACCCTTTTCCCAATAAAATATCCATGCACATCCCCACAAAATAAACCAGTCTTACATATAAAGGCTTATTTCTGAATTCTCAATTCTGATCACTGATCTATGTATGCATTTAATCTTTGGCCAATCATCCTGTCCTGGTTAGCATAGCAGTGTAGTCAATTTTTAGAATGAGAAGGATCAAGTCTCCAATTTTGTTCCTGTATCTTTCCATAAGTCTTTGGGAATGGCTTAACTGTTTCAACAAACCACAAGGATTTTTGTTAAAATCTACATATTAATATTCAGCCTTCCAATCTAGATACATATTCAGTTTAAATCTTCAGATTTTGTGTTAAATATTTTATAGTTCATCCCTAAAACTTTAGATCTTTTTGACACTACAACAAATGTTTCCTCATATTGTATGTTGATTTCCTGAAACTACACTATTA